>NC_047516.1:20674669-20766713 GCF_902827115.2 Pseudochaenichthys georgianus
GCCGCTTTAGTCTCAGAGTGCTGGTTTGTGCATGCTGGCTCGCCGTTACACTTGTCAGGACTTATCGCCACACTTTAATAGAACTGCGCAAAGTTAAATGTTACTTAAAACATGTACTTATCCTACGATGACAAGTCAGGCTATCTTCCATAATAAAGGCCTGTTGCATGGAGACTGACAGAAAGTGGATTGTTGAGGCCAATACCAAAGCTTGAGAGTAGAAAATCACAACAATATATCACCTGACATTTTTTATTACATCAACAAAGGAAAAAATACAATGAGCCAAACTTATCAGGACATGTGTATAGGTTGTCCATAAGTTATGTCTGCCTATTGTTGCAATAGCAAGATGTTAAGACATTTTTTAAATATTTTGGACTATTGCATGACCACATTCTCCAACCTGGAAAATAAGTGGTTTTAATGAACCCCTTTCATATCTTCATCATTTATTCTAGCATCCTTTAACATCCCAGCTGACAGTTACACTGAAGAACTTCACTACCTTCTGGTTTTGGAAAGATGCTAATGGCAATGGTGTTTAAGATTGCTTATCATGGCTTTGCTGCTGGATTATAGACTGTCGCGTGTTTGGTGCAAATACAGGAAATGATGGGAGGAGAAGGTGATGAAGGTCATGAACTGAATTTACACCCACAACAGTGAAAGTGAGTGGAATACGCCCAAACCACTGCTGAGCATCCGGCAGCATGAGGGCATTTCATTTTGTCAAACAACAAATGAAAAAGGTTGTCAAAAGAAAATGTAACATCAAGAAAAACTGAATGAATGTTATTTTTATTGTTAAATCTTATTTCCGCATTTACTGTAACCTTTCAAAACAAATGTTCATGACTGAATATGATTCACGTAACTGTCTTGCACACACCTACACTCATATACACTGCTGCTACAACAACCTCCTTTCTTTCTTTACCATATAAGCACATACACCAAGGATTTATAATATCTGCATATATTTAAATAATCATGAGGGACATGCTTGAATATGTGTTTCTCTCCATAGGGGTTTACATTGTTCTCCTGGTAGATTGCAGGGCAGTTGAGCTAACAATGTTTTTTTTAAGTTTAAAAAAAAAAGAAAATCTAAACATAACGACTCCTGCTCAATTCGTGTGAGGTCTTTAAGCTGCTAATGTTGTCAAGCTAAAGCAACATACTTTTAATTTACAGAAAAAGAAAAGTTTGACTGTAGCCAGAAAATGTTATATGCCATCATGATATAATGTATAACCATTTCTGATTTAGCTAATAATTTATGTTGAACTATTAGTAAACTATTCTTTTCAGCAATATGGGGAATATCACATGTACTGCCAGTGAGAGTTACTCATCATGGTAGTCATGTTGCTAACAGAGAGACCTGATTCAGACCCAGATTGACCATCATTAAGGGTCCTAAGGTGGGGGAACCACTGGGGGTTTCTCTTGGCCTGACAGGCTCTCAATAGATTTACAGACTGTGGGAGCAGCTACTGTTGGTATGGGAACATCTTCTGATAAGGATATTGGTTTAGATGGCATAAACACAGGCGCTGAGATCTCAGACTCAAAGTGGGGACCAGCTATTGGTGGCGGGGGAAAGTTTGCTATGTAAGACGGTCCATTGCCAGCTTCATTGGGCGCTGGTAGACTCACTGTCTCAACCAGAGGTGTGAATGGTGAGGCAGCTGATAATCTGACATCTGTTGAAGTTGTCGATTTGAGAAAAGCAGTGTCAAAGTCATTTTGGATATCCAATCCTGCTGGCTTTAAGACTGAGCTTTGGGCCTCGGTTCCGACATCGTCGATCGTCATTGAGGTAAAAGGTTGATCCAACATTGAGGGTACTTCTGGGGGTGGAGATAAGGTGATGGGGGTTTGAGATGCTGCAGAGGCCTCTGTGACAGCTGGCTCAACATTTGCAGAAGCAGTGGCCTCTGCAGCCTTGGCACTTTCTGCCGCCTTGCTCTCCATCTCATCCACCCGGCGCTGCATCATCTTAGGCATCAGCTGCACATAGGAGCCCATCAGACGGTGGTTGGAGCGAATCAGCTTCCCCGCACAGTTGTCCACACACCGCTCCTGGACAGACAACAGCAATAAGAGGTGAAAACAACAGAAAGCCATTTGTAACTAAACTAAAACGGTTTGAAAAGTGCTGTTGATACGATATTAATCTAAAGTTTGTGGAAAGGGGGAGTAAAACATACTTTTTTCAAGCCAAAGACAGCCATATTAACCAAAAGAAAATAAAGTAAAGAATTTGAGACAACAGGATGCGAACACCTTTATAGCAGCGGTTTGGTGGAGACCTTTTTCAATATGACAATGACTTTGATGTCAAGTCAATGACCTTCACAGAGACCTGACCTGATCATACAAGTCTTAGTTAGGGATGAATTAAAAAGGATGACTTCTAGCCAGATCATAAAGCCTATCACGTGATGATACGTCCCCTTAACTGCTGCTCTTTTGGCTTAATGTAGAGATCCTGAAGAATGAGTCTGTTTTTACA
Organism: Pseudochaenichthys georgianus; assembly: GCF_902827115.2. Classification (NCBI taxonomy): domain Eukaryota; kingdom Metazoa; phylum Chordata; class Actinopteri; order Perciformes; family Channichthyidae; genus Pseudochaenichthys; species Pseudochaenichthys georgianus. The sequence goes on from NC_047516.1 coordinate 20,677,191, forward strand.
GCAGCTCATGCTTTTCTTCATAATTACCACTGACATACAGTTGCAGGAAACTGATGGACTGTCCACTCCAAGTAGGGAATGAGTCCTTACCCCAAGTGAAGGAGTTAAAGTATCTCGGGGTCTTGTTCTCGAGTGAGGGAACAATGGAGCGTGAGATGGGCCGGAGAATCGGAGCAGCGGGAGCGGTACTGCAGTCGCTTTACCGCACCGTTGTGACGAAAAGGGAGCTGAGCCAGAAGGCAAAGCTCTCTGTCTACCGGGCCATTTTCGTTCCTACCCTCACCTATGGTCATGACCGAAAGAACGAGATCGCGGATACAAGCGGCCGAGATGGGTTTTCTCCGCAGGGTGGCTGGTGTCTCCCTTAGGGATAAGGTGAGAAGTTCGGTCATCCGGGAGGGACTCGGAGTTGAGCCGCTCCTCCTTCGCGTCGAAAGGAGCCAGTTGAGGTGGTTCGGGCACCTAGTTAGGATGCCACCTGAGCGCCTCCCTAGGGAGGCGTTCCAGGCACGTCCAGCTGGGAAGAGACCAAGGGGTAGACCTAGGACCAGGTGGAGGGATTATATCTCTTCGCTGGCCTGGGAGCGCCTTGGGATCCCCCAGTCAGAGCTGGTTGATGTCGCCAGGGAAAAGAAAGTTTGGGGCTCTCTGCTGGAACTGCTACCCCCGCGACCCGACCACGGATAAGCGGGAGAAGATGGATGGATGGATGGATACAGTTGCGTTGTATGGGTGTAATGTACAGGTATTCAGGCTACGTACTTTAAGCCACGTTTAGTAAGGTTATGCAGAAACATATCAGTTCAATTAAATGCAATGGGTGAATGTATCTCACCTCGTCCATCGTCAGGCTTCTGTAGTTGAAGTTGCTGCTGCATTTTTGGAAACAGACTTCAGTCATTCGGTTGTAAACCAAAAGGAAGTCCCTCAGCTGCAAGAAACAAAACCAACCCAAATTACCTTCAAAACGGTTAACTTTTAATTGTGTATCTGACATTGCATATACATGTTACTTACATTTCTTAGTTGATTTTCAGGCTCCATCGTGATCACGTCTTAAGTTGACTGCTGGTTAGCTAAAATGCTAACATCCAGAGCTGGTCCGTTAATGAATCAACAAGGTTATTATGGTTTTCTCCAAGCCTTAGGTCTCTCCGGTGAATATATCACAATCCCGCAAAATGTCAGCACCAACGCATCACTTATCGTAGCCAAACATGAACCGGTTCAGGGAATATATTAAGATGGCATGACATTCACATGCGAGCTGCCATGTTTGAAAAAAGGATCGTCTCCGTCCTGAAAGACGCCTCACTCTGTTCCATTTCCGGTCGTTTGAAAGCAAGAGGAAAACAAGTCATGCTATTTTGATTAGTTACAGTTTTCGAAGTTTGTACTCAAACAGCCAGACAAACAAACATAGTAACTTGCACCTAATTGTAAGATATTCATTTATTTGTTATTTTTCTTAATTGTCTTTATAGTAAGAAGCCCAAATGTGTGTTTAATTCCTATTACAAAATTAGAGAATTGTTACAAGTCTCACCCTTTTACAAAACTAGCACACTGGCAATTAATGCTAATGGATTAAGGTCCATTAGCATCATGACATCCAAGCCTTCTGGGGGGTGCCTTCTCTGTCAAATGTTTCATTATCAGTAATTAAAATGATTGGAACGTAAAAGTTCAACAAACTAATTGAATGCTAACCATTGAAACATTGTTTTTATTGAATTCGTCACAGTCACAAAGCTAAAGAGCTATCCAAACCTCTTCCTGGAGAATGAATGAGCCATGAATGCAACCTAAACAGGTAAGTGATCAATATCTCAAAGTACAAGGCCTACTGAAATGAAGACGTTTTTCTTCAAAGTACTGTTTTTAAAAATGCACTTCATACATGGGTTTGAACGTAATAAGTCTTAATTTATAAGCATATGTTGTTTATTTACACTTAAAACAATTGATTTTCTTCCCATGTTACTCTTTGCAAATGTGAGCATCATAATATAATCTGCCTCATATAGGCAGAACAAGCTATTGTTTGCAAATGTAATCAGTGGCTTTCAAACAGATGTCATGATTTCTTGCACTTAGGCACGGGTGTCAAACTCAATTTCATCGCGGGCCACATTAGCATTATGGTTACACTCAAAGGGCCGGTTGTAACTATATAAATATACAGTCAGTCGAAAGTTTGGACACACCTTCTCATTCGGCAGCGTTCAGTTATTATGCTCCAAATATCTGGAACAAACTCCCAGAAACCTGCAGGTCCGCTGCAACTCTGACTACTTTTAAATCCAGGCTGAAGACTTTTCTTTTTGCCGCTGCTTTTAATTGAACTATTCATATCTTAAACTGCACTGTAACTTTTATCCATGTATTTTTTCTTTTAATGTTTATTTTATTAGCTTTTCTTTTTAATGACTGATTTTAAATGCCATTTTATTAATGTCTTTCATTTTTTGTAAAGCACTTTGAATTGCCTTGTGTTGAAAAGTGCTATATAAATAAACTTGCCTTGCCTAGTAAACAAAAAAGTGTTACAAAATCCAGAATATTATTTATATTTTAGATTCTTCAAATTAGTCCCCTTTTGCCTTGAGGACAGCTTTGCACACAGATTTTCTATATAAATATATAATATATATTAAATAATGTATTCTATTACATTATTGGCTCCGCGTTGGATTATTATCAGTTCTGGTAATAACTTCATAAATAACTACGTCTGAAAGCAGAAGTCTAGGGCAAATAATTGAAAGCAAATATTCAACAATCACACCAATTGTATTGTATATAATATTCTTTGCAAGCTTTTGCGGGCCACATAACATGAGGTCGCGGGCCGGATTCGGCCCACAGGCCTTGAGTTTGACACCACTGCACTAAGGCCTTCAGACCTCACACACAATATGAAATTTGTTTTTATTTCTGGTGTGCAAGCCCATATTGGAAGGAGATGGTTGGATCCTAAAGCATAAGGCTTTAATGCTTTTGAAAAATGATCGGAATCTTCCCGTAATCAATCATGACCAATATGACCTTTTCTAATTAATTAAGCATGTAGTTAGTCTTGTTAGCCATAGGGTGGCAGATCAAAAACACACTGGTGACTCAATGTTAGTCACTTTTCCATTACTTTTTGGTGTGACCTGACAGGTGTTACAGTTATGTCTCATGTCAGCCATGGGACTTTTATCACATGTCACCCACCCCCCTCCTTTCCTGTCATTTGTTTTCTGTGCATTAAGAGAATGCTAGACTGATGCAATAATGTAAAAGGATTCTTGGCGACTGTTTAAATCAGACTATACTGTAGTCCTTATGTTTCATGATAAAACTCTGCTCATTAACACTTTATTGAAACAAATGTAAAGTGCTAGTCTCTACGGAAGCATTAGTCAAGTATTTAACACGCTTTTAGGCAGATATGAATAATGCTTTGCTATTTCACTTTTTATGCTGCTTTGTCAGCAATAGTGAAGCCAAAAATGAATCCATAGAGGTGTGGGAGGCCGTGGTGAGTTATTGCAAAGCTGTCATCGAACAGTTAGTATACTGCGGACCTCTGACTGCTGAGTTCACTTCAGAGCTCAGCTCCCTCAGCAGGAAGCAGTGCAGTAAATTATCCTTCCCAAGAGAGGGAAATAATCATTTAAGCAGATGGCGCATTAGCTCTTGAGTGCAATCAATCCTAAAAGTAATGACCATAATGGTAACGTTGACGTGGGAAATCTTCTGTGGGTGACATTTCCTACAATATGCCCACAGGGAAAATAAAACGACATTATTAGTATCTCACTTAGCTTTCCGCTTTTTACTTTCCAACCTTTAATCAAATCTTCATGTTCATTTGTATAATTTATGGTAATATAACTGAAAAGCAGATTTACGTGTGCATAGGCAAGTATATTGTTATATCGCCTATAGCGTGGAAAACAAATGTTAGATTGCTTTCCTTCACACCTTTCTGAGACATCTGCTATGAGACATCAAAACAGTGAAAGATATTCCATGTCCTGTGATGTTGTGATGTCTTCCTTGTCTTTCAAAACATATACATTTCCACTGGGTCCTTGACCTCTAAATGTCACACACTGAGTTTCATTTCTTTCTTTATTCTCAGTGTTGTACCTCCGCTGCACAGAGATGTACACCTTTTGTTCCTCTGTTGCTCAATCTGGAGAGTTCAAATGTATTTACATCAAAGAGGAAATTGCGCAAAAAGCTTGTTAAATATTGAAGGTAACATTCATTCATTCTTTCAGACACAATAATGGTCAGTTAGCTTTTCTTAGGTAGGTCAAACACTTGAATCTTAATCTTGATGTTCACTATCATGGCTAAAGCTGCTGTTCTGAATAGCCTCTACTTCTGAAAGCTGTGTGCATACAACCCCATTAGCATCATGTCTATCTTTTCTTCCCTCAAACTCTTGCTCTCCTTTCCACTCTCTACTTTGCCCCTTTCTTATTCCCCCCCAACCCACGATCTCCCTCTCTATGTTTGCACCCCTGTCCCTCTCCAGCTCCTCTGTCTCCTGGGCTATCTGTTGACTGTTCAGGTAGATGCTGCTGTGTGAAACCATGGTGCTGGTGTTTCTGGAAGGAAGGTGAGCATCCATGTCTGCTTCCACCTCTAAGAAAGTATTCAGGGTGGGAGTGAGGTGGCCCGGCAGCTCCTCTGGAAGTTTGCTTCTTCTCTGAGTGGGGCCTTGCTGATGGCGATTCTTCTTCATGCGTTTCTTTACCAACTTAAGATCCAATGAGGCATAATTCAGGTCAGGCGCTATGGACTGGTTTAAGACAGTAGAGAAAACATGGGTTAGTGAAATGCTGTTTGCGTAGATAACCAAACAAAGCATCAGCAGTAAACACCGGTGTGATCTTCTAGGTCTTGTGGTTGTTAACTCTCATGTATTTCTGTAAGCCTAGTTTATTTTTAGAACACCATGTGCCTTATTCTGTGCATTGGTTCAGAGTTAAATTGACCACAACTTCAAAGGGTTTAGCTGCCTTCCGCTTTGAAAGCAAATCTCTCAGCATGGGTTTAAACAGGTCTGCATGTGTATTTTTTAAATACAATGCTGTTATATATGTATTTATAGTTGCAACACACGCACTGTTTACCCAGCTGGTCTGGCCCTGTCCCCCCTATTTCGCAAATGAGGGCCTATAGGCCCCTTGTCATGTCTGCCGATATCTGGGTTTATTATGTCTGTTTGTTTTAATCTGGGTCTATGTTGTTGTCAGTGACATATTGTCTTATCTTTTTAAATGCCTTTGTGATGTGCTGCAACCCATTTTCCCCTCGGGGACAAATAAAACGAATACTAGACCTACAATAAAAATAAATACTAGAATACTATATTTGCACATTTTAGACGCATTTATATTTATTGTAGAAGTACAACGAAGAGAGTAAAGCTACTCCTTTTTTAGGTGCCATCAATACATTCAGAATAGACAACATACAACAAAGACACGCAGCATTCATACATAGATAAAATAATAACAAAATAAAGTAGTAAAAGCGAATAAAGCGGTTTAGAATATTATTAGGCAACATTAGTACCCGATACATTCACATTTTATCATGCGTATTGCAGATGCAAAGCTTAAGAGAGGTTTAAAGATGTCATTACCCGAGCATGAAATCCACACGATATCACATGTACGAGTGTGAATAACCCGTGCAAATAAATAACATCAACGGGGTGAAAACTGAATTTTGCACCTCAGCTCACAAAAGCACGTTCAAAATATTTCCTTTTTTTGCCGTTATTCTGTCACACTTTCAATTACCTTCATGCGATCTGTTGCGCGTTCCATGGTCATCGTCTCATAGCAAACCTCGACAGAATCTGAACACAAGTCATTCGGCTTGTAATGAGCACACATATGGAGTCACGTTAAATAGAAAAGAGAAGGATCTAGAATCAATTACAACATATTGGAAATCTAACTATTTTGAACTGTGGTTGAAAAGGAAGTAAACATTTTTGGATGCATTGACTTATACATCTATCTTAAGCTTGCATGATATTGATCCTTTCAACTTGTTATGATACACACTGATATAATACATTTGATCAAATATACTGCCTACAAATACAGCAAAAAGGAAATAGTCATAAAGGTGATTCTAACATAAATTAATTGTGTAATCAAACAGTATCACAGACAAAGATATATATTGTGTCATGCTTGTCATTCAGAGACTAATGTTATTATTTATATCGTTATGTTATATACAAATTGACGTCTGGCTTTGCTCTCACCTCCTCTGTCTGAGCTGATGTTGCCGTAGATTGGATTTTCCTGCAGCTCTTCGTGATTGTGTTCATGAAAATAATGCCCTTCATCCTGTGAGGGGCTTCAACAACATATCACAGGTTAGTTCTATAATAAGAGGTCATTCGTAGATGTACAGCAAATAATGCCCTTTGTATACATTATTTCTCATTGTATTGCACTTATAATGGGCTGACATGCACGCAAGCCAACGCATACCTTGCTCCTGTATTAGTATTTCTGAAGCAGCACTCGTCCGTGTCTGTTGGAACACAATATGTATACATTTATAAAGGCCCTGTTCTTTTAAAAGCAGAGAGAGGTTTACAGTTATGGTAAACACGTAAAAAAGTAACAAAGCAATTTAATAAACATTTTAAATGCAACCATACCTTTGCACAAAGTGTCTTTTTGTCTGATGCAGAAGAAGACATTGAGACAGACAGAGATCAACAAGGCCAGAGATAACAGCGCCAGAGCTACCGCTTCACCTGTAAAAGACAAAACCACTATCAACATCTTAAACTTTTTAAGTCAGTGTGCGAAACTAATGGTCCATAATGTTATCTGCTAACAACAGTTTGTTCCTTCAGTATGTCTCAATGATAAACAGAAAAGAAAAAACATTTGCGTCATTATTTGTGCACGAAGCACAGATGTAATCAAATGCTTCTCAGAGACTGGGAAATCCCATCCCTGACCTTTTAAGATGTAAAAACCATAGACACAAAGAAGCTATTGTTCATTTAAATGATATGACTTTAACTTTAAAGTGTCTACAGGGTGCTACTGCATATGAGACATTTGAAGACGGCTTTAAAAATATATCACACAAGCTAAATTGTTATTACCAATTCTCTCAAATATGAGAAACATATATAAAACGTATTTATTATTGTTAATAATATCTAATCTTTATATCATAATATTTATATATACTGCAGTTCACAAGCTTTAAAATGATTAAGTATGCTACACATGGTTTGATCAATGTGCTTACTTTGACATTAACACAATGTAAAACAAAAAGTTATGTGTGTATACTAAGAGTCAATAAACAGAGCGTGTAACCTAACATACACAAGTAACACCACATTCTGTTAAATGCGCTTTAGCGTTTTTGTGGTGAAAGTCGAAACACACTAAGGGATAGAATATCAGCACATGTACAATGTAGGAATAGTAGATACAAGTTTATAAATCTGAATCTTATAAAAAAAGATAGTTGTGATCGTACCTTCCATATTCCAGCCGTCTCAAACCAAACGGATTGTTTGTCTGAAACGACGTATCTGAGTCTACGACACATCACCGTGTTAAGAGAGTGAGGTGGGCCTGTCGTCTATTTATACTTTGCCTTAGTTACCTCTCTTTTGACACAGTGCTTTGAAAACTACTCTTCAGTTACAAACAGGAAGCAACGTAACCTCATTCTGAGGCACCCAGTCTCAATCCCATTGTGAGGTACATTAGGATATCAAATAGATTGCCACATTAATGGTTTATAATTTCTGTTAAGACTTCAATACTTTTAATCTAATAGGAACATGTCTGCACACAAACAAATGAGTAGAAGAAAAACAATGCACCTTTTTTTAAAAGACAGACACATATGTACTTTACTTATGTTCTAATGTCATTGAATCTAATAAATAAATACAAAATACAAAAAACTCCATCCCTATTTTTTGCCACACCTCACTGAACTTAACACTAGTAATAATAGTAATAACACTAAGTCTCGAGCTGTTACCACACTTTTTAACTTTTACAGGCACACATGTAGATTTGGTTTGGGTAGATTAAAACAAAGCGTTTATGTAATAATTCTTGTTAATGTGCACGGGCCTTCAGTATTAAGAATGTAGCTACAGCTTGCGTGCGAAGCACATTGTGGTTTTGCTACTGTGGTCGGAAAATCTGAAAAAAAAGCAGGAATGAAAGCGTTCTCAGCACAGCCAAATGCACAAGTGAATGCGTGTGTGTGCATGTGTGTGTGTGTGTTTATGTGTGTGTGTGAAATATTGTTTTACTGACCAACCCAATTTAGCAGGGTCCTCTTAGTTTGACCTGAAAAGGAAAAACTACATTTGAATGATTAAAGACATGATCAACACACAGGAATAAAACATGTTTTATATAATCAGCAAACTCTCAGAAATATGAGAAGCTATATCACTTCCTTTTTGTGTATAATGCTAACCAGTGGTTGTTCTTCGTGTTAGCCATTTAGCCCATGTGGTTTGTGGTTTAAGCCCCACTTTGTAAACTCAAGTGTCACACGTAGACAACGGGGTCTTGACTCTTTGATATTGTCAGTCAATCAGCAATGAAGAATTGCATAGGAGGAAATCATTGGGCTACTGGGCAACAAACCCTCCATCCCACAGCAAACAGCTGATTGACATAACTCATTTGAACTACTACTAATACTAAACTATTACTTTGCTTTAAAAGGCCCCTTTAATGCTTATACTCAATTTCATATTTGTATTGAGTGCCTCTACTGTGATATGATCACACGCTTTAATGTTCAAAAAGCTCTTTATTTTTCTCATACTGCCTGTGCTGCAGCACCTCTTTTCACCCTCTGTCTGAAACCAGAGTCCAGTCTGCTCTGATTGGTTAGCTGACCGGCTCTGTTGTGATTGGCCAACTGCTTAGCCTTTGCTGACCATTGAAATGCACAAAAAGCTAAATAACATACTACATGAAAGGGAAAAGGCTAAATTAGGGCCTCTTGGAATGTATTAGCAGTTAGAAGGCAGCTTTTATTTTGAAATGTACTTTGAAAGAGATGGCACTTCCTTTGTGGCTATGACCACTTCCTTAAGTTCCAGGAAGTCCTTTTACACATGGACACTAATGCAATAAGCATGTAATGGGAGCACTCGCTCCAGAATCCCATCCATCCTTTGTTCTAAGCCCTAAACGTGTCATTATCAGTAAGTCAAGTTACTAATTATTATCTTAGCTACAAGTGTTTGATATTATTTGTGGTAATATAATTTTGTAGTAAGGATAATTATAATTTTTGTAAGAACTTGTTGCTGTGTTATAGTGTGTTACATAATGCTGTGTAATGTTGCATCGCATATGTAAAAAGTACATTTATTCTGTAAATGTTAAGAACATATCATTGTTTTATGTGTACTTATGGAGAAATGTATTTTGTTTCAGTTTCACACTTCTTACCATTAAAATCTCTGCCAAATACAACACCTGCCTGTTACTTGGAGGAATGATGCTGAGGTCTTTAATGACATCCACTTAAACACAGACAGTGGCAGAACTTCAGTGTTAGTATTATTAGATCTCAGTACTGCGTTTGACACTGTTGACCACAGCATATTACTAGACCGACTGGAAAACTGGGTGGGACTTTCGGAAACAGTTCTAAATTGGTTTAAATCCTACTTAAAGGATAGAAACAACTTTGTTTCTATAGGTAAATACACATCTGAGTTGACAAATATGACATGTGGGGTTCCTCAAGGCTCCATCTTGGGGCCTCTTCTCTTTAACATCTACATGCTACCACTGGCTCAGATAATGAAGAACAACAAAATAAGTTACCATAGCTATGCAGATGACACACACATTTACGTAACAATTTCACCAGGAGACTATGCTCCAATTCAAACACTGAGTAAGTGCATTGAACAAATCAATGACTGGATGTGTCAGAACTTTCTCCAATTAAACAAAGATAAAACTGAGGTAATGGTTTTTGGAGCCAAGGCAGAACGTATAAAAGTTAGCGCTGAGCTTCAGTCTGCAATGTTCAAAGCAACAGATAAAGCCAGAAATCTAGGTGTAGTCATGGACTCTGACCTGAGTTTCAACAGTCACATTAAACAGTTACTAAATCAGCCTACTATCACCTAAAGAATATATCTAGGATTAAAAGACTAATGTCACAGCAGGATTTGGAAAAACTTGTCCATGCCTTTATCTTCAGTAGACTCGACTACTGCAATGGTGTCTTCACAGGTCTCACTAAAACATCTATTAGAAAGCTGCAGCTGATTCAGAACGCCGCTGCTCGAGTCCTCACTAACACTAAGAAAGTGGATCACATCACTCCTGTTCTGAAGTCTTTACACTGGCTTCCTGTGTGTCAAAGAATAGATTTCAAAATATTGCTGCTGGTTTATAAAGCACTGAATGGTTTAGGCCCAAAATACATTACTGACCTCCTGCTAAACTATGAACCATCCAGATCTCTCAGGTCTTCAGGGACTGGTCAGCTTTCTGTCCCCAGAGTCAGAACTAAACATAGTAAAGCAGCGTTCAGTTATTATGCTCCAAATATCTGGAACAAACTCCCAGAAACCTGCAGGTCTGCTGCAACTCTTACTACTTTTAAATCCAGGCTGAAGACTTTTCTTTTTGTCGCTGCTTTTAATTGAACTATTCATATCTTAAACTGCACTGTAACTTTTATCCATGTACTTTTTCTTGTAATGTTTAATTGAACTATTCATATTTTAGACTGCACTGTAACTTTTATCCATGTATTTTTCCTTAATGTTTATTTTATTAGCTTTTCTTTTTTAATGCTTAATGTCTTTCATTTTTTTTTTGTAAAGCACTTTGAATTGCCTTGCGTTGAAAAGTGCTATATAAATAAACTTGCCTTGCCTTGCCTTGAGGAAAGTTTAGCTGGTTGTTAAGTTTCAATATCCACACGTTGAAAACGAGAACAGCACAAATATAGTTCAGACAGTTTTGGTTCAAAACAAACTCAAGGATACATAAAATACAGTAAATGTGACTTTATTAGAACGTAATAGTGAATATATACAGTGTTATTGCAAATATGACAGAGTGAAATGTTAATAGCCAGTAATAGCTCAAAGTCAACTTTCTTTGACAATATTAGATTATTTAATTAATTTATATACAATAACAAATAACACAGCCTACATAAAAACACAGCCCTTGTTTGTACAATTGCCTGCAAATTTGTTGTAACGTCAGTTCGATATTACCGACCTAAACACCTACATTTTTATTTTTCGCATGTGACAATCAGAGTGTTCACTATATCCCAACAATTACAGAATGCAAACTATACACATTCATCCCGCTATATAGTAGGCATTAAATATCCATGAACATTTGTTTCATATCTTTAGGCTCTATCACAGAGTTACACCTTGAAGTGAGCAAGGGCCCTGTGTAAATATCATGACGTCTTGCAGCTGTATACTTGATCGTCGGAGGAGGTGGTTTGAACGGAGGCGGTAGATCCATCCTAGAGAGAGAGAGAGAGAGAGAGAGAGAGAGAGAGAGAGAGAGAGAGAGAGAGACAGAGAGAGAGAGAGAGAGAGAGAGAGAGAGAGAGAGAGAGAGAGAGAGAGAGAGAGAGAGAGAGAGAGAGAGAGAGAGAGAGAGAGAGAGAGACAGAGAGAGACAGAGAGACAGAGAGAGACAGAGACAGGTTGCATTGGCAAAGATTGGTAGCTGTATCTAAAAAGCATGCAGATATGATGGATAAAGTGTGCCTGTAAGAGAGAGATATCAGTTGTACTCGGTCGCAGGTGCAAACGATGGTTGCATGGATAGGTAATGAACATTTTACTTTTCCCTTTTAATTTTTCTCCTGTAGAGAAAGCCAGCCAAAACGATCAGTAGTAGGATTGGAACAATGATTAGCGCCAACAACACATCACTCTGTAAACCTCCAAAATCTGAGAGACAAGTGAAAAAGTGTCATTAAGGAGAACAGCAACAGCAACATTTAAAATAAATATATTGATAATAGATGTCCAGTATAAAAAAGCATTGTGCCTTAGGCAGAAAAGTGTGTTTTGCTGTCCTCCCACTGAGCTGTCCGCGTTAAGAAGTTGTCTCCTTTTTAATGACATTTCTACCCTGTGAGGGCATCTGGCCCGAGGCAGAGAGAACTGGTATCTGCAGAGCCTCAGCATGTGATAAGAATTCAGAAGCTGAAGGCAAAGAAACTGCAGAAGTTCTTCATATGAAGGTTTATAAGTAGGTCTTGCCTATCGAGCATTCAGGTCTTTGGTCTGTATTCATTTTTAAACCATTTCTACTTTTAATTTTCCAACACTGCTGTAGCTCACTTCACTTATTGCCACAGACAAAGATAACCACACTGCACGCAGACCCCAAAGAGACTAATGTGCCACAGTCTTAGAGCACTACTTAAAGCCTATTTCAGGGAAACAAAGGGCTGTTGATAATTCTCAGTCCCAGACAAAGTGCATGTTTAGTATTATCAATTATTTTATTTTATTTTTATTTAAACTGTATTTGTTGTACGGTAGATAAAGGGCACATGGTTTTCCTTGAAATGTTCATTTTAAATTAGAGAAAGAGAGCAAAATAACAATTTTCCAAAATCAATAAACTGTGATACACAAAGTAATTATTACCTCCATCCTCAATGACTACCGTTGTATTTCCAGTGTTCGGAGTTGGCGTGGCAACAGGATTGCCTCCCATGGACTCATTCTTTGTCTCCTGTGTTGATCTGAACACCTTATTACCATTACTTAAAGTTGTGGTTGGATTGCTGGCCACTGATTGGTCAGAAAAAGTGGATGTGTTTGGATTGTGAGTGCTGTTAATCTCCTGATCAGTGGAGCTGTTAAAGTGATAGCTGTCAGTGTGTGTGACAGGGGATGACGTGACACTGATATGTGTATAATCTGTTAAATGGGTCATATGCGCTCCATCTGTGACATTTCTAGAGTTGGGATCATCTGTTATATCAGTGCTCATATTCATGGTCCAAGTCACATTGCCATCAATATTTGGCCTCCGGGTGGTCGGTGATGTGATCAAACCCTCCTCGGTCACATTGGACTGTGGTGGAGCTGTCATGAGATCTGAAAGTAGCAAAACACCACGGTAGACATGCTGTCGGCAAAAATGTTTTCTACTATTTTGATGTTGTCACTGCATCAAATAACATTCTTTCTTTGGACCTGCACAGCTCTCACTTGTGAGAAAAGAAATACCTGACATGGGAAACTGGATTAAAAGACACATCTTTTACATTAAGTTCCTGTTAATATGGTTTAATATGTTGGGAAATATGCTCAGTTGTTCTCTTGCGAAGGTTTAAACAAAGAAATATAAGACACTCCAATCTGGCTTTGTTTTTCGTACCTATTTTGTACCTAAATTGGGTTGAAACTATAAGTATTGTAGTTAATCCCTATCGAAATACGTAGTCATTTAATACATCATTGAAATGGACCCACATGGCATGTATGAGCTCTGTGCGTAATCATTGGGTAAAATAAGGTGAAGAGGTCATTAAAAAACCTGGAGCCTGAAGCCAGGGGCAAATCCAACAGTATGGTATGGATTATACACATATACTTAACTAATGATGAGTACATTTAGTCAGTATTCTCAGTGTTATTCCAAACCGTCACCGGGCTGTACTACTCAAATGTGTCCAACAGATTGTGCTCTCACCCCATGTCGCGGTGTATAGACTCTGTTGTGACTCTGCTGAGTGTGTTTGTTCTCAGGGTTTGAGAAGTGGCTTTTTCTTTTGTTCCTATTGCTACGTGTTAACGTTAAAGTGAGAAACGTACACAGGAAGAGAACTAGACAGTGCTATATCACCAGTGTAAGGCAGACAACATGCAGTTTTGTTGTTTCATGATCTACAACTGTACAAACAGTCGTTTAGTTAATTCAGTGTTCACCCTAATCCTGCAGGGTATTTGATTTGCAGCAAAGAATGACGAGTTTCACTCTTAAAGCTTCCAATGTGTTCACAGTTGGTGCATTCTCATAGCTGTGCGAATCTGTTCCCTTATCCTAAATAAAAACCTAAAATTGAGTGAGCTTCAGTATAAAAACAAAAGCCAAGTATCAGCTCTTTGTTCCAATAACTCGGCCCAGAGGAAACGCTGAAATAGAGTACACCGTACAGAGAGAAATGCTCACCCGTCCTCAGGCTTGTGGTTGCTGTTAGCACCGTGATGGAGAACCTTTTATGCACACTTTTGTTTCCTGTGATGACAGTCAGTGTATAAATCCCTGAGTGAGCTTCAGTCACCAACCAGAGCTCCAGAGATTCACTCTCTGAAACCAGTGTGTTGTTCTAGGATAAAACAAGGTTATGAAGCATTAAGAAACATCAGACATCAGAGGTGATCAATAACGTTCAACCCAGTCTCATGGTTTTTTTGTGTTCACCAACACGATTTTTAATCTATTGATTTGTGTTCACCAACACGATTTTTAATCTATTGATTTGTGTTCACCAACACGATTTTTAATCTATTGATTTCCCCTTTTTTTCGTGTTGCACAGCACGATTTTAAAAGCAATGCATTTCTACTGGTAATGTGTTTCGTTCCTGCAACACGTCTTTTTCTCCGGTCGGGTCGTGGAAGACCGGAAGCTGTGTGGTTCATAAAAACATGTTCTTACTCAATATCAAGCCACAATTATTGCTTTTATTTTAAATCGTATAATTTCGGACTTTTGTTGCCGTCTGTGAGGAAAAGAAATGGGGCTCAGAGCCTCAGGATACTGAAATCTGTATTTTTAAATATTTTTTTCCTTCTAATTTGTTATTCTTTTCAAAATAACACACTGTTATTTACTCACCAATAACACACAATTATCCTTTCTTTTATTTATTGGTTTAATTCCATAATCTCTGGCTTTTTTGTCGTCCGTCAGGAACTGAATTTCAAAATAAAAATAACCGGAAACAGACGTAGGCCTATAAGGGACATTTCGAGCATCATTGCGATTGTCAACATTTCTGAGTTTAGGATGGCCGAAGACACTACACTACACATAATCCCCAGCTATCGTTTAGGACTACAGTCCCCATGATTAATCTTCAAACTCTGGGGTTGCGTTCCAATAGTCCATTTAGCTTAGGAACCTTCCTAACGGAGTGAAATGACCCGGAGGTCCCTCAGTGGCAGCCATGATAAGTGCCGTTCCAATTCTCCAAATGAAAGGAAAGGAGGTTTCAAACTTCCTTTATAACCTCCTTTAGCTTAGGCACCACTGGACCTCCCTTGACGAAAGGAGAGGAGAAAATGCTGCCCCACAATGCCTTGCAGCCGCAGCATTTGCCGTCACTCAACAGTCGGCCGTTCACGGAAACAACCGATTATGACCGAGAAATTATATCATGAACGTTACGGTGCTTATTAAGCATTTTAAAACGTATGTGGTAAGTTGCCAAAGTGATTTGTTCTGAACGTTCATCAGTATTATAATCAAAAAGAGAAATATGAACGTTAGTTTTTACTGAAATGATCAAATAAAGTCAACATTTCACAGTCTTTACTGAGCTGTGTGGAGTTTGTTCAACTTTTAAAAGATGTTTGAATGTACACATTGATAGGTGTTAAAGACTAACGTTTATAATAAATACATTTGTAATAACTTTAAGATCTTTTCATAGTTCATACAATCATACGTATTGGGATCATTGGTATTAATGTGGACCGGAGGGAGAGGGTGACGAGCATAAGTTTCACTTTCATTTTTTATTTCAATTCCAACTTTGGTCATGAAGAATATGTTTCTCTGTTGTCCATGTTCATAAAGCATAAAGCAACAGCATCAGAGCACGGTGCAGAGTCTCTAGATGAGTTTACAGTAGTCCCTCCTTCTTATTAAACATCCATGTTGTAGTCCGCTGTATAGAAAACTGTAGTTTCCATAGTTTCCCCACAGCAGCAGCAGACGCACAAAATGACATCCGCTGGCGCATCATAAACACGTCGGATAGTGAGAGTGCATTCGGATTCTCTAAAGTACCGCAGTCTCTTCTCCTAAGTCCTTTTGAATTCTCCTATCCACTATCCCTTAACCCTGTGACGTTTCACTCAGAGGTCAAGGAATAGGAGATAGGGTTAGAATTTAGGAGCTGATATTTGGATTATCGGAACGCAACCTGCGATTGGATGTTGGAGTGGCAACAAAACAGCTGTTTGAAATGGAACGAAACCACGCCAGACTATCCAAAACTGGAATCGAATGCCCCCCCAGAACTACATGCTGGCTATTGTGTTTCACAAAATGTTGCGGATTGTCTGGATTTCATATCATATAAACACCAAATCCCAGCATGCATTGCAGCTAAAACATCCAATCAGCGAACTTAAACCATAGCTGAGAATCTTGGGTAATCGCTCGAAATGCCTACGTCTGTTTCGGTTATTTTTATTTTGAAAATCAGTTCCTGACGGACGCCAAAAAAGCCAGAGATTATGGAATTAAACCAATAAATAAAAGCAAGGATAATTGTGTGTTATTGGTGAGTAAATAACAGTATGTTATTTTGAAAAGAATAACAAATTATAAGGAAAAAAAGATTTAAAAATACAGATTTCAGTATCCTGAGGCTCTGTGCCCCATTTATTTTCCTCACAGACGGAAACAAAAGTCCGATATTATACGATTTAAAATAAAAGCAATAATTGTGGCTTGATATTGAGTAAGAACATGTTTTTATGAACCACACAGCTTCCGGTCTTCCACGACCCGACCGGAGAAAAAGACGTGCTGCAGGCACGAAACACGTTACCAGTAGAAATACATTGCTTTTAAAATCGTGCTGTGCAACACGAAGAAAAGGGGAAAATCGTGTTGGTGAACACGAATCAATAGAATAAAAATCGTGTTGGTGAACACGAAATGCCGTGAGACTGGGTTGTAACGTTTGATGAATTAAGTGAATTTCATCGTGGGCTGAGTTATAGTTTTTATATTTTCCATCACCTTGGTCCACTTGTAATGATCAGCAGGAAACGCTGTGCATGAAATTGTCACATTTTCTCCAGAAGGAACTTCGACAATGCTCTCCGCATCACACAATAATTTAACTTCATCTAGAGGAGAGAAAATATGAGATGAATTTGGATTTAAAACACAAGCATGGGCATGTCAAACATCTGCTGTAAAATGAAAGTGGCAGAAGGATTATTATCAGATGCAATTCACATGAATGGCACCTTCTGGAATTGTCTTCTCCCTTTATTTTGTGCATAACATACCATTGTTAAGGCTGGAAAGAAGGTGTATAAGGGGAAAATAAGTGAGCGAAACAAAGCTCTTAAATGTGTTCTTGCAAATATTACATACATTTTCTTAGAAGGGCTGATATTGGCTTATGGGCTCTGATGCATTCAAGAGCAAAATGAAAAATAAGCATTAAACAATAAGATAGAACTGCTCATTTGTAACTAAATATAAAATGATGTGCTGACTGGGAACTTCTCCGCATGCTTTTCGTCTTACCTTTGATCTTTAGCTCTGTTTCGCTCCTGATGGCCCCCAGAGGAAAAGTCGCAATTTCACAAATATAGAAACCACTGTCCCATGTTTCTACATGATGAAGGTGTAGATAGGAGCCGTTGGGCACATTCTGCATGGTGACATTAGGCCAGAACTTCCAGAGTCCAAGATTTGGGGAGTACACAGCCAGCTTTGTGTTTCCGCTCTTGTTCTTTCTCCATTCAACACTTACGATCGTGAGAGAAGGACTGCTTTGGATAATACAGGGTAAGGTAACATTCTCCCCCACTACTGCCTCCATCTTTTCATAATGTAAAATGTCAACATCCTGCTGGAGCCCTGTCAAGCACATCAGACATTGGAAGCAGTACAAGTTAGAGACACAATCACTTACATTTTGAAGTTGATATTACAGACTGAAGTCTGCTGGAATGCAGGCAGACACTATCATAGCATTATGCTAACATAGCATGTCAAAACAAATACCAATACACATTACAAACCCATTGTGGATATCCCGAGAATGCTGGGATTTTACACGAGCATCAGTGGTTTAGGATTACCTTGTGTAATAGAGGCAAGAAGCAGGAGAGAGAAGGCCGTTCCCAGGACACCTCCAGCCATGTTCAAGCTCTCCAAACTCATCACGATCAATCAGACCATCCATTGAGAGGTTCAGCAAAGACAGAAAGAGTAGACTGCAAACTGAGGTTAAAGAGTGGGATAGAGCCTGTGAGACAGACAACAGGATGACATATGTTCACAGGAAACCACACTGAGCGAGTCATATGTTTAGCGCTTTGCGGCGAAAAAAACCTCTGGTGCAAAGCAGGTTCTTGCAATAGAAAATCTCCACAGAGCTATCACTATTTATTCTATTGGTCAGGACTAACTGACGAGACAAAGAGGATAGACTTTGATCTAAATACCAAGCTAGAGAATTGACTCATTTAATTTTGGTTAACATAACTGATCATTTAAGATTCAAGATAAGACACTGAGACACAAACGCATACAAAGTACATTCTAAAACCAAGAAGACACATCCTGTATACAGTAATTGTATATCTATCATGTCCATACTCTCCTTTTAGCTCCATCTGTTGGTCAAAACATACTCAACATACAATACAATCTAGAGATCTCTTTCTCCCCTTACTCGGTTCACCGTCTTGTATAATAATGACATAGGCACGGCTTGTACATGATCAGTGTTGTCCTCTGTGCTTGTTGGTGGTTAATGTCACTTGCACTGGGATGAAGAGATAAAATAAACATGACATTATTAATAATGGGCAACTTTGGAAATTGTAAGTCCAATAGGTTCTCCAATTAACTGATTAGTTCATTTTAAAGGTCCCATGTCATGGCCATTTCTACTGATCATAATTCCATTGTTGAGGTCTACTAGAATAGATTTATACTGTGCAATTTTCCAAACTCACATTGGTTTCTCATACAGCATCTCGAGTATGTGTATTCACTCTGTCCTAAACGGCTTGTTGGAGCTCCTGCCCCCCCCCCCCTCCCTGTGAGCCCAGTGTGCTTTGATTGGTCGGAAATAAATACGTCAGAGTACTACCCAGGAAGTAAAAACGAGGCGTTTTGAGGCAGCATAGACTGTTAGAGTTGTCCTCGCTACAGGGTGTACTTTGAGGGTTTTTGACTCTGCAGACTGTTTACATGCATATAAAGCTACATAACACACAAGGGGACGGGTAATAACCGGAAAAGCATGACATGGGCCCTTTAAAGGAAGAGCAACATAATTTCTGTAAGATATAATGTCAAATTTCTGGACTTCTAATGAATTAATCAAATAATTAAATGATTTGTCTGCAGCTTCGAGATTCATACAACTACATCCAATTTGCGCAAATCATAAGAATAAACTCTGGTTGAATCTAAGACTAAAAAACTTCTGTTGATTGTAAACATGTTTTTTGTAGAAAGGTTTTGCAAGGATTTAAGGTAATTCTGTTGATATACTTGTCAAATTATCTCATGTCTAAATGTATTAGCTAAAAGAAAACAATGTTATCAGTTACTAGTATGGATCAGACATTGCAGTAATATATTGAGCATGACCTTTCTTTTAACTTAAATGAGAGCTAAGAATAGCTATCCTTAAGAAGATATCAGTCAGTATTCTGACAGTGCATTTTCAAAGTGTATCACGACGATAAGGACAATGCCACATTGCTCCATTTCATAAGGGCAGCACCACTTCCCCACGGATTTGTGGACATCTCAAGGGTTTCTGATAGAACTTAAAGGTGGGGTATGTAATTTATTTCAGAAACACTTTTTGTCATGGAATGCTCTAACATCCTGATAGCAATGAATATATTAAATGCTTTGACAATAAATGTTTAGACCCTCCAGAAAAACGCGATTTTTAAAAGGCCGCATATTTATCAAAATGTCGCATAATCCCAGCATTTTTCCACACAAAGTTGAACAAAAAAAAGTTAACTCGTCTTGACGTGAAGTAGTGATGATGATGATGATGATGATGATGATGATGATGATGATGATGATGATGATGACGCAACGTCATCAGCTCGTGCATCACAGAAGGTAAACAACGTGTGGAACTCACACGAGAGAGAACACCAAGATGAAAAAATCTAATCCATCTCATTTCCGACGAACATTTCTGCTAAAGACCGGGCAAAGCAGTACCCCGATGTCTTGCACGAAAGTGGGGGGAAACTATTCTGCACCCCGTGCAACTGTGTGTTGGAGCATAAGAGAAAATCGACGGTGACGACCCACTTTGATTCATTCAAGTATTCGAAAATGCTTTCTGCTGCTGCGGACAAGAAAGCCAAACAACTCACGTTCACCGAGGCATCAACCTCCAAAACCCTTTCGAGGGCTACAAGAAACGAGGTGAGAAGCCTACAAGATTGAGGCTGGTCAGATAACGAACAAGTAAATGCAAACAGAATGAGGCGGAGTAGTGTGTGTGTGTGTGTGTGTGTGTGTGAGAGAGAGTGTCATTAAAATAGCCCTATTGCTTTTACAATAAATAAACATTGAAAGTGTTTAATTGAATAGTAAAGGGGTTTAACGGTAGTGGCAGGTTATTTGTGAGAAAGAATAAATAAGTCAGCCCAATATTTCCAAACAAATATTTAGCATATTTCGCAACTTTCCGCATTTTTCGCAACTTTCCGCAATTTCACCGCATAAAATCACATAAAAACCCTGCATGTTTAATCGCATAATCAAGGATTTTAGCCCGCATAATCAAGGATTTTTGCCCGCGTTTTTATGGAGGGTCTAATCTGTGGAAGCCGTGGCGCTGTAAAAAGCACGACCAATCATTTTAAATAACTGGATGGCCTACCTCAGAGCCATATAATAGAAGAGTTACGACATCTCCGTTCACTCCAATGGACCACTTTTTTACAGCAATGGCGGATCGTGGAGCCTCTCAATCGTTCCCCGGAAGTTAGCGCCAAGGCTAGCAGAGCTGTGGAGTTGCAGCATAATACACCGTTCGTGACGGACTTTTAAAGGTAAGAAGAAGTTTAAAGATTTATATTGCAGATATTATCAGTACATCTGATTCAAATTAACATGTGTATTAAAGGATGTCAGTGGATTATCCCTAAATTAGTAGATTTAGGGAACGTTTACAGATAACAGATTAGGCTAGGATACCGAAGCAAGTTAGCAACACACGTTGAACAGCCTTTTAATTGTAAATTCTGTTCTCTTAATGTCATTTCGTCCAACGTTGTTGAATTAGAGAAGAGGGGCTTCTAAACGGGATTGTATGCGGGGGTGGAGGGAGTTAAATATTAGATAAATATAACTTTGGTGCGTGTAAGAGTGAGTGTTTTTAGCAGAGCCATATTGTGTCCTTGTGATTATGTTGATTATTACCTGTCTGTATAATGTTGCAGCTCAGCTGATTTTGGATTGATGGCAAAGGGAGAGGGACTTAAGTGAGAGTGAAAACACAAGGTAAGTTTAATACTACTGTTTTATATAAGTAAACACCTTATCTCCCAAAGGCAATAGGTGTGCTATATAGGTGTGTATAACCCTTTCTCCTGTCTGTTTCTCCCTCTTTCAGCACAAGAATCAGAGGGGGATTCGATGGAGCCTGAATACCTACACTGAGACCCTCACCCTGCACCCTGAGTCTCAACTCTCAGTGTTTTTCAAGCCTTTCCCTGTTTTTTTGTATTAAACAAAACATTAAGCTTTCCCAATGGTGTGGTTTTCGTTTTGTGAAAAAGTGCAAATGCAGTGTTTGTATATAATTACATCACATATTTTTTTGCTGTTGGTCGTGAAATTGCTCCTGCTGACTTGAGCCAGCCATTTTCTCCTCCACTCCGTGTCAGTGGGGAAGCCGTACATTCGTACTCCTTTCTCCGAGCGATTTGAGCATCCCCAGGCAGCACAGCAAACCATGGAGGCGACTAGGAGGCAGCACAGCAAACCAGGACAACACGGAGGAAAAGGCACCGACAAACTGCATGATATGCAATGTTTATTGAATTCCATGTATTTGCAATGGATGTTCCTAAAACAACACATTTAACATCATCATCATCATCATGCTGCTGCTGCTGCTGCTGCTGCTAGTCCTTTGATAGTCACCTGTCGGTCTCCTGTCCTTTCTGAAAGCCATAAAGATGACATTAGTCATTTAGGTAACTTGTGTCCTCAGTTACCAGGGGATTACTGAAACTACCATGAATTTAAGAAAATGGTAGAAATTAATCTAATCTGAATTGTAAAGCATTACTTTAGATCCCCTCCCGCTAAATATATCAATAAACATTAGAAAGTGATGCTCCTGACTACCAAACAAGTTTAAGAAGATAATATTGGTTTTAAAGAATTCAAAGCTATAAATAAACAGCAACAGGCTCTTTAACCAAGGCACTGTTAGTAACATGTAAACTAGTTGTTCACACTAATCCTAATATCACTTAATATTAGCAAATTCTATTTTATTTTTAAAAACATATTGATGTAAATACATACACATATCGATTTGTTGTATAAATATTGCAAATCAAAACCTTTATTCACTATTAATTACCAAAAATCGTAGTTCTATCTCTTGTTATCAATGCATTCACATTGCCCGCCATGAACTTCTGGGGAACGATCCTCGTCATGAACCACGTGACGATAACCGTTTTTGGACTTCCGTTGTCGTAACTATTCTATCTATATGGCGCTGGCCTACCTGCCTGTCAGCCTTCCTCTGTGCACAAATTTATCTCGTGCCCTCATTGGTCATGTGCACGTTCGTGTGTGTTGGAGGAGGGGCTCTGTAAGGAAGTCTGAAGGAAGGGGCAGATTTTTTCCGGTTGTGTATTTTCAAATTCTAGCGCTCTCGAGCTGGTTTCTCCAAAATTACATACCCCACCTTTAACATTGCAGTGGCAGTGACACAATTATTAAAAACGTTGTGCATTTGGCTGATACGTATTATTTTAGCCTGTAGTCGCTTTATATAGTTCAACTGAAAAAAGTAAAATAAAAACGATTGTAATTCTCAATTAAATAATACTGAAGCAAAGGATTTACCCCCATTGACTGGTCTGATAAAAAGGAAAGAAAGTGCTGTGACCTGCTGGTGCCCCCTGCACCTCCTGAATACCATAGTAGTTTCACAATGAGGGCTCGAGGGCTCCTGAATACCCCTGCGAGCTGCACAATTGCACCTTTCGTGGCATATTGCAACAGAACACCTTTTTGAAAAGTCTGGGATTAAAACGTTATGTATATGTGTGTGGGGGTGTGCTAGACTGTTGACCTCAATGGGATGTGTGAGCTGTATTTACTCACTTTGTGCAAACATCGTTTAGCCACATTCACTGCTCAGTTTTGCTGGGAGCGGAGTGTTATCTCAGTAAATGAGTGTGATTTGTAGAGGCAATGTATCATTAAATCTGAGCATGTTGCACAGACTGTCTGACTACAAAACACTGAAAGCCCTGATAGATTATTTAATGTTCTAAATATAACAAAGAGTATACTGCTTTTGTATTCTAGCGAGATGATAAAATGCTTTCTATCTATTTTTAATCTTCACATCTGTACAAAGTGATATAGATCTGAGTAACACTAGAACCGCCAACGGGTACATTTTACCCGCAGCTGTTTTTTTTATTGTATGTAACTTTTTTTCAATAAAATATTAACGTCTCCCAGTCCGTGACTTTTCCTGAAAGTGTGTTATGTAACACCCTGTGTTGTTAAAAATTGTCAATATGAAGTCAGATTGAAAAAATCGCCCAAAAAAATTGCTATTTATACCTATTTCCGCCAGCGGGTAATATTTACCTCATAGAAATGCAGCGCTCCTCGCGCTATTGATTTCGCGATCAAAATGATCAAAATACTACGGAGGGAAGATATTTTCGTTTGGAGGGGAAGCTCGCGAGTGTGTGTGTATACGTGTGTGTGTTTGTGTATTTTTGCGTTTGTGTGTATTGTGTTTGTTTCCCGGGGAAAACCCTCATGAGAAACACCGGCTGTTGTTATGCCTGCTGTGACGTTAAATTACTCCGTTCTCCGCTTGTAATTATGCCGTTACTAGCTTTCAAAGTTATATGTATCATCTGAATTTGCCGAAACAAGTTTAATATTCTGAAAGCCAAGACTTTGTTTAATTTAAATCGGATGAAAACAAACTGTAACGGACCCTGCCGTGTTATCTATGATTACGATACTCTTACGTTCATAATTTCAGCCGGAGGGAGGGGGGGGCGGCGCTGCTGGAAGAGCAGATTGCGAGTGAGAGGTGCTTGTCTTCGTCCCTTTACAAGCTTCAAAAATGTATTTACCGTGTGATTTTGGAAATAAAAGTTTCATATTCTGAAAGCCAAGACTTTGTTTGTTTAAAATCAAACAAAACACCCGAACCCTGAAAAATAGTTTTTTACGTAAATCCACGTTTATTCTGAAATGAGCCGTTGCGTCTTCCGACTGATTTCGATAGAGCGGGTCACATATATTATGAAAAACTGAGAGTCCACAGATTATATTGGTATACATTTCATCCCTGTGCGATCAAAACTCACCGTTCTGTATGGTACATTGTACCTTGGAAATCAATAGCGGGTAAACTTTACCCGTTGGCGGATATAGGTATACAGCGACCTCTGGCGGTTCTATTAAAGGAAGCAAGAGAAGCGTTATTCGCTGAAAATAAAATTGATATATGGTTATTTCTTTAATGGAAAACATTTTATTAGAGGATCCGATGTTGACAAGGGCGAATGTGGTTATCTACCAATAGGAAGGTCGTCGTTCAGGTCGTTTCTTGTATGGCAGCCGCTGCCTCTGATTGAATGTGTGGAAATGGTAGAATGCTGATTTGTATAAGAAAAAGTACTTTGAGCGGTTCGTAAAGCGCTCTATACATTTTTGTTTTTTGTTTTTTGTTAGCGCTTTTACAGGTGCTCAAAGACAAATGCAGTCCATTAACCTTTCATACCCGGGCAGAGCTGGTTCAGACATCTGTGAAATTATGCTGGAACCTTTTAAAATAACACACATTTCTTTCTCTCATAATAACATTACATTTTGTAGAGATCAAACCCAATTAATTGTTTCTCCTTGTCAGCTCTTTACGATAAAAAGCTTTTGGAGATGGGACACCCAGTTAAATTGTGATTGTGCTAATGTTAAATTGTCAGTTCTGGTGTGTTGATAGGGGTGATCTATGTCCACACAATGACTAAAGCAATACATAGGTTTGTAAAAATAATGTTGTGGTAGATAATGGTCCTGTCTTGGACATGGCAGTCCTTTCAGGTAAATATAACAATTCTAAGGGTTGTAACCATAATTAACATTGACCTTTTTCTAAAACTATGTTGGAGTTTTTGGATGGAATTTAGCAAGAAGAGTCACTTCGAAAGTCGAAAATGTGGGAACACTACATCAACTCTAATATGTTGTTAGAGTTGTTGGTTTGTTTAAAAAACGTTTTGCTTTTCACTTTCAGTCACTACATGTTGAGATAGTACGTCAGAACACCAAGAAAGAAACACACATTTACTTTTCGTTCAAAGGATGATTGGGTGGATACAAATAACAAGCACTGCAATCACTGAGCAACTCAAAACTCTGAACAACAGCAAACTTTCTGAACATTTTCTGACATTTTGGAGATGGTTGGTAGTGTGAGCGTGATTGAAGAAGATTTAGGAGACACAATGCGAGAGCCGTTGTTCAGAATCAAAATAGGTTTCATAACTTGTCAGGATTGTACACAATGGGATGATGAACTAGAGGTTTACAATGGTGAATAGTGTATGGAGGTGTAAGATGGGATGGCAAAAACAAAAATGCAACTTTTCAATTCAATACTCACTCACATCCTTGTACAAAAACAGATGACACAACTAGAAGCCAGACCAGAAACGCAAATGAACTGAATAGTAAAATAATAACTGAACTTATTATAACTAATAGGACGGGGAGCTGTTCATATATTTATCCTAATGGTTGCACTGTTTGAATATTTAGGCCTGAAACATATTATTAATTAGCCTATTTTATTCACTTTATTCACAAAAATATTTAACTGCATGTTCTTGAATGATGTAATTCTTGTTATTTTCTTAAAGGGGACCCATCAAGCAAAATGCACTTTTTGATTTCTTTTATACATAAAGATGTGTCCCCGGTGTGTCGGGGAACTCACGCAGCGTCAGAAAATAAACCCCTCTCTCTTTTCCTCCGCACCCAAATCTCTAAAAACGGGGGTACAATGGAGCTGATCCAGATTTGCGTCCGATATGACGTCAAATCGGAAATGTGGACCCACGGCCCAATCAGAAATGTTGCTATCAGAAACAATGCCTGACTGTTTTGGACGTAATATGGTCGGTGCATGTTTACATTAGCATCGCTAACACTCAGAGCTAACCTGTACTGGATAGAGCATGTGTGTGAAGAAGCAGGAAATAAAAAGGAACTCACCTTGTAACCGGCAAGAGAGAAAGCCTTTGAGCACCAAACTGTTTCAGAAAGAATCCTTGATAATCCATGATATGGCATTTCATCACGGCAGTATTTAGTTTAGAGAGTAGCTGCCGGGTCCCGCATGAGCTCAGCACCCTCCTTTTTAATTTTTTAACAATTTTTTAATTTTTTAAAGCTTTAGACCCAAAATCAACACTTTTGAAACAGGAAGTGAAATAGAGCGTTATGTGGCATGGCTAGAATGGGTGATCTGTTTGGTATTTTGAGCAAAACACTTCATAGACATGTTTTTTATATATCTGAGACCTATGCTATTGCCTAAAAATAGCATGTTAGGTGAACTTTAACTTGTTTTTTGCGGTTGAGAGACACAAAGTGCACCATACCTGTAAGAATGGTGGGATTTATGGAGAATTCATTATAATGCATTTCCATACATCATCAGTGGCTTTGTTGAAGGTTGTTATCAGTGATGGCCAATCCAATGAGCACCTTTAAAAATAAGTAGTATGATACCCCTACAGCTTTTGATTCACTGAGGACAAACTAAATACATTCAAAATATATAGTATCTTTAAGACAACGACCAATTCAATAGTTTACACAACAATAACAGACGGATTAAATCGAGTGGGCAACTTCATTCCAGTTTGAGGTTACTCCATTATGTTTTCACAACGTCTCCCTCTCGTACAGATAAGCCCATAATAATACAATATTTAGAAACACACTAATGGTTGTCTCAGAGCAAATTTAAATTCAGTTAGAGCCAATGAAACCCCAATTATCCCCCGGGCATGAGAAAAACAAATCTATAAAAAAAAAGCACAGAAGGTTAATACAAGAGATTCTGCTGGCAGTGTGGGATATTAAATTCCCTCTATCTATAAGTCATTTAATTTTCTTGTTTATCCTAACTGGTGCAGTGACTTTTGCGATGTGTTGTGCCACTACCTCTTGGTTCCGTTGTGAGCCTATGCATGCATTTACTGACTGACATGGAGACGTCTTCATTTAAAGGGAGATGCACTTGTTTGTAACCTGTAACTTAACGGTATGGATAAACGTGCAAAGTTTTTAAAATACAAACACACCTCATTGTAATGGCACTTATATGAGCCCTATTTGGGAAAGTAAACATACAGATGTCTCATAGCTGCTGTCAGCAGACATGGCCGTGCTGTTGTGTGGATTATGATTCACGTCCATTTGCTCGTTCACAGCTACATTCAGGCACTAGCTAAAGCCTAGCTGGGTGGAATAGGTTAACACAGTTTTTTACAGATCTGCTAATCCTAAAAACTTCACACGTGGCACTGCACACTGCACACCCTCCAGTCCTCATCAACGGGCAAGCCAAGCATGAAATAAATCAGTTCAAGGGTTGGCAAGAAAATTAAAACTCAGATACAAACACACACAAACACTCAGACTTCTGTCTTATGCTACGACTTTTCATTTGTATCGTCTACTTTTGGTGGGGGAGACGTGCTTCTCTTAACAGTCTTATGCATTGACATGAACAATTGTTACTTATTTGTTGTGGCTTATCCATTCAGTTATTAGTACAATTTATCTTCCAGTACCTCAACACTCAAGCAAGAAATTAACCAGAGTTTTCGTGTGATATGAAAGAAACCCTGAATTAATGGAGTATGGTAATGTTTGCTACTATCCTTACTGTCACGTCTCCAGGCTTCTTGCTTGAATGCAAGTCTCCTGGGACTGTAGTGCGTTGAGGAAGAATGAACCCAACAGATGAGAACCTCAGGCTACAAATGTAAGCTCATTACTATTCTGATACACGCAGTTCTTCTGTTCAACCCCTCACTTCAACTTATACTTTTCCATGTCTCTCCCTTCAGCATGCTGTTGCATTCATTGATTGACCGTCTCATTACAGTTGAGGCACATTGGAACCCTATTCAACTGTAATGAGACGGTCCATCTCACGTATAATTCCTTAGTATCAATAATGCAATTTCTTTCAACCTTGGCCTGATTCACATATCATTCTCATTTATAGCAGCAACAGCCAGCTGTTCTTAAAAAATAAAGTCTGTTTAACTTGCTGTACTCTACATTTGCAGCACAAAACAGACCATTTTTTTATAAACAGGTGAAGAAATGAGTTCCATATCCAGCAAACTAAAGACCATGGTATTGTTGACTCACTATTGCCTCTAAAGGAACAACACAAACAAAAATGTGTATGGTCAGGACAAGAGGAAGTATCACTTATGTTTCTGTAAAAGAAAGGAACCTTTGCATTACACTACTGGGAAATAAATCCCGTATTTTCTTCCAAAATGCTTAACTTTTACTTCCTTGTTCCTCCCAGTCTTGTGTTTAAGTAGCAAATCGTACTTACCGGATTCATACAATGTTTTTTCTCTCCATACAATTACATCTTTCTCGATGATAGACTGCAAACGAAGCACCATGAGGATTTCTCAAGTCCACTCTGACTAACAAGAAGTGATCAGAGAGGGGTATATGTTGGCACTCAACCCAAAGCAGAAAGATATTAACACTCTATATTTAAGTACGTGATTAAATATCGCATGTGATATCGTCATCACAATGATCAACAGCTTTATCCCATATTGCATGTTTTTCTTATATCATGTAGCCCTACAAGGCAGCTGTCACGGCTGGAGGGCAAGGTACACAGGACCCAAATGCAGAATATTGTTTGAAATCCAAAATACTTTTATTGCAGAACTAGGCCAGGCAACAAAGTCAAATAAGGCAAGGCAAAACATAAAAATCCCTCTGAACAAAATCCTTCCAACAACATCAATAATCTCACAACGACAGACAGAAAAAACAGAACTTAAATGCACACAAGACTAATCACACAAACAAGACACAGGTGAGGAGGGAGGAGAAAACACAGGGGCACAAGGTGAACACAATCAGGTAATCAGGTAGGAGGGAACACACAGACAGGAAGCAACAGGCAAGACGGGGGGGACCAAAGACAGATCTAGACAAAACACAACACAGACAGATCGTGACAGCAGCAGTGTTTATGTGGGACATAAGGTGCTGCTGTGATAGCGTTACAGACTCACATTGAGACATGAATCATATCGATAATTCACTTCCACTTCTTCAACCATCCTCTTATACTAGTCATCATTATAATCTCCACTCAAGCTCCATCTGATTGACACAACATCTCCCATAATGAATTACTTCACCACTACAGAACAGCTTTAAGAGCAGCAAAATTACATCTGCTCATGATCACGATTCCATTAAGTTTGCTTTTAAGCATCAAAATGTCAGTTTTAGTGTTATCGATTAGAGGTGGCATGAATCATAGAGAGATAAAGAGAAAGTATAAATGGTTTTGGGAAGGTTACAGTATTTTGCTCCGTCACCATTTGGTAATGAAGTTTCTAAAATAATGGTTTTGTTACAGTCAAAGTCTGAGTTCGGATAATAATACAAAAATGCATTTTCCTTGAAGTCAGGATTATGGGCATCTTAACAACCCTAAAATCCTAATATTTTAGATATAATTACAACAAGGTATTTTTTATATCTTGGTCTACTAAAACTACCTGCTAGAAAGACAGTGATGTTACATCATCAGGGCTCAGATGGTGCTGCAATGGCCCTTTGTATCTTGTTATTCACTTTGCCAGAGGTTATTTTCTCACGTTTGCCACTTCATTGATGAGCGTCAGGCTAGTCGTTAAAAGTACTGTGGACCAGTGGCGTAGCTGTGGGTGGGCCCGGGCCCACCCACATGCACGTCTGGCCCACCCACAGCCAATCAGCGCGTCATAGCGATTTTGACGTTCCTGACAAGCCCAGAAGGAAGTGCCACAAACCGCAGTTCATCCAATGGCTGACAGGAGACGGATGCAGAAAGGAGCAATTTCCATAGACCCCCATGTTCAAATGCCCAACTTTACAGCAGAAATACACATGTTTCTAGCCTGGATCCAATAAAACTTATTCTGGATATAGTTAGATTCCACCTTCATGACAATGGATTAGGGAGTGCATTTTTTTACAGTGGGTAAATTAGTAAGTAAAGTACGTTTTTCCGTGAGTGAATGAAAGCCTTATTTCTTCTTGAGGTCTTCAGTGAAGCGTGTACACATTTGCTGAATATGAAAAGACTCTCATTGTGTGCCCACTGTGCGACTGTCAAGGATAAACAACCTGTGGCCGCCGAGCCAGCCATGTGGATGTCAGTTTTGCACACATTCTGAGGCCGCCGTGCCTATGTTTTTGTCACTGCTAGTTTATGCTTATGCTTATGTTTAATTAGTGCATTAAAAAATAAATAAAATAATGAATGAAGTTTCAGCTCATACCCCACGCTTAAGAAGTCCCCCCCTGGCCCACCTACATTTCTCCAGGCCCGCCCACACAATAATTCCTGGCTACGCCACTGCTGCGGACACAATGAAAGTGCTCTGTGACAGCAGGATTTCTCTGAACGTTCGTAATAGCTACTTAAATGGTTGGATCTGACCTCAGCCTGCTAAGCATTCACCATGAAGACATTCCTAATTATGAAAGTTCAACCGGCCTGTATATTCCTCTAGGAGAGACCAATTCAGAAAATGACTCTGGAATAATGTAAAAGCAATTTTTGTTTTCAATAGCTGACAGTAATGTAAAGCGTTCCCTGCTTTAATGTGCCAAAAGCCCCAGAGAGGTCGTCTAAGGTTGAGAATAACGAGGCTAAAGGAGAGGGGAAAGAAGCAAATTGTTCAGAAACCTTGATTTGATTTTCTTTGTATTCCTCTTGGGTTTTGTTTGATAAGTGACCAAGTCTATAAAGTATGAAACTGCCACAAAGACTCCTCTGCGAAGTCATTAATAAAACACATTAACCAATGTAAATAGCTTATTTTCCCGTGTTGTTTACTATATTTGAAATCTTTCTCAACAAAAAACATGACTGCAAGACAACAGATCTCAAGTCAACTTCACTAACCTAAGATAGACCTACACATTTTTACAAAATAACCCACGTTAAATTGGATTGTCCTCTCCCACTTTAAAAAACAGAGACTGCTAATGTAATGCCAAAGACAATTATACATTAGACAAAAATCAGGAGTCCTCTACCCACATCGAGCCTTATGTAACTTCCACTCTTCTTGCTCAGGCAAACAGCCAGTTAGTTATCTTGTGTACAGCAGAGCAGCAACAGAATTTCCCATATTTGCATATTGAAATATGGCATGGTCATGGTGTGTGCATCTGGACTCCAAGCTATACTGCTGGCTGCTCTATTTGAAGTGTATGCTCTGCCAATGTAACATACAACAAGCGGAGAGTCATTTACATAAATACATCATACAAATCACTAAGAGACTGATTTAAATCAACCGTCTCTTTTAAAATATATGAAATAAAGTTGAATGGTTGCTTTGACTCAGATCCTAATCATCCGCCTCCTTGCCTCTTTTCAATTACAGAACACGATGATGGTGGATTTTTGAAACGTACATGAAACCTGCAACACATTATAAAGCAATTTCCAGAGACTGTCCTCATCAGAAAAACCATTGCTTCAAACAACCTCTATGTTTTCCAAGCACCATTCTAACTGGTTGTTTCTCATTTGTGGAAGCACTTGATTAAGTTTATTTATACAGCACCTTTAAACACAAGGCAATTCAAAGTGCTGTACAACAATGACAGACATTAAGAGAATTAGGAAATAGTGCAGCGGAAACACATAAGAAACATTCAAAAGCAAAGATAATAAAACATGAATAACACAGGTACATGAATACAAGTTACAGTGCAGTGTAAGATGGGAATAGTTCAATTAAAAGCAGCGGCAAAAAGAAAAGTCCTCAGAATAAGTAGGGATGGGTATCGTCTGAAATGTATGGCTACATTTTGAGAGTCTCATACAGTATAACAGAAACCATGACCTTTCTCTGTTGATACAGGGCATACTTTTAGCATGTGCATTCTTGGCATAGCATTTTAGCTGCATATAAAACAATTAAATAAATGTAATTTCCAGAAGAAGGCAATTAATTCCTGAATATATTTAAATCCAGTCTGACTTTGAGAACTCATCTGCATTCAGCACGACACAATTAACTATGAAGCCTCGCGGATCAGAAAAGAAGCCTCCTTTATACCAACAACTTCCAACAAGTAACAGCTTAATATGCACTATGGAATTGTTTTAATTTAGTAATCCCTGGAAGCATTACGTGACAGGCCCTGTTGTGACAGGAGCTTGCTGTTTCACTGCAGTCCCAAATGCACTCAGCGCTGCTGTCCCACAAGGGCACGATCTAGCTGTCCCCCTCAATGAATTACTGGCTTAACTGCGTGCAACAGAATAAGTCTTAATGAACTGTGAAGCTGGGATGATTGCTGATTTGTTTATCTGGGCTCTCTCCTCAGCTCCTCTCTGGCTGTTAGTGTTGCAACTCAAGTTCTTGAAAAGAAAACCCTGTGTCCTTCACTTCCCATGTTCTCACACTATGATTATAGCCTTACCTTTTCTGCCTCTGCTCCTTACAGAACTGCTTTTTTCTGTGACTTCTATGTGAAAACATTGCTTTGATTTGCATTCACGGACTTTGGAGCATAACATCTGGATGACACAAGCTGTGCCTGACATTTGAGGAGGTCATGTCACTTGTTAGACACATCAGATTCACTCTGTGGTCCAGCAAGCAGCGCCTTCTCCATTTAAACTGCTGTCAATAACACAAGTGACCTCAAAAGCATTTCCCCCTTTTTTTCCTAGGCTTATCCGACATCTGTAGATGAAAAATAAAGGATATGGTTTACATACCACCTCCTTCTCTGCTCCCTTCTTCGTACCGCAACAACATCTGCTCTGTTATAAACTGTAAGGTGTTTATCATAAGCAAGTTACAAGCTGTGAATGTTCATACATGTAGTTAAATACCAAGTAAACACACCTACTGTAACAACCTTTCAGATTGTAGTACACAGATGTAGTTACAAAGTTTAATATTTTAGTAACACAAAAGAGAAAGATTGCATCCAGAACGGAGAAGCTGTACTTTTAAGCTTCAAAAGAATCATGTCTTCCTGAAAATAGAAACCAGTGTTGGCTTTGATTATGTTATAAATCCCTAAGGTACCTTTAGGCATTATTTTCAACCTAAGATCAGTACTTTCAGCTTTAATGCTTATGTGAAAACACTCCCACATTTCTTTCAGTCTGTCATATTCAGTTTGTTTTGATTAAATGGTGTTTTTGTCCCAATCTATTCTGTAATTCTCCTCCTCAAATAGCTTGCTTACAATTACCTCTCTATTCTCTATAATTTGGTAAGTTCGTGTCTGAGGAGAGACCATCTTTGCGGTTTTGTATAATTTCAGACCAAATTTCCTACAGCTCTGTCTGACAGAGGTGAGGTGAGGGAAAGAATCTTATACCAAAGAGTCGTGGATGAACAAAAGACAGCCGAAACCAAATGGCTTAGATATGGTCCAACACACAAATCTCTTTTACTTCTTCAAAGAGCTTTCTCACTCCCACTTCCCTTGATCCCTCAAACTCCTCTTCCTCTGTTTCCATTATCGTGGCGGGAGACGAAGTTGGATCCATGAGTCATTCATCCTCATTAAATTCAACAGTTATATGTTTCAATTCAGCATGCGGTCTAAAAGAGACGGACATAATTTAATCAGGTTTCTAAATGACTTCTTAACGGAGACAGTGACATCTTCAGTTCTTGTCAATGGGGTTAGATATGTTCTTCCCCGTGTGTGCTTATGTCTATGTATGTATTCTTTTTGACATCAGTTTATTCTCATATTTTAACCTTAGTTACACATTATGCATTACTTTTAATGGAAGTAAAAAAATTGAATATTTTCATACATATCAAAGTAAAATGTTTGGTTGCTCCTTGACATTTTCAGTCGAGACTTATAGACACTTGTGGTTGTGTATCTAATCAATACAAATATTTGTAGCAGGCTACTACGTGAACATTCTGGTTTTATGATGTTTTACGGATTTAATGGACAGCTCACATACGGTAGTGGTATACAAGTGTGTAACTCCAATTGTACGTGTTTCTTCACTACTGTGCTGCATACTATAGGTGTTTATTTCAAATGTTTTAATTATGACACATTTGTTCTTTGTAACTCAAACACTTTCAATTTGAATTGAAATCCTTCAGCCATTATAATCAGTAATAAAGGGGAGAACTTAATAAACCGAGTGATAACACAAGCCCATTGAGGCAGTCGGGGGTGAGGAATAAGAGACTACTTATGCTCAAGTGCTACACATAATTATCCATCATTAGTCAGTCATCTGTCAAATCTCAGACATTTCGGGTATTATTGAGATGATTACTGAGTTCCAAAATGCATTCATTCCGATTTAATTTCTATTATCATTTGATGTTTGATTGAATTTAAAAATCAAGATGTTCCAGATGGTGCCTCAAATTGGCTTTACGTTATCATTATCAACCAACAGTGTTTAATTTGTTGTCTGCAACCATAAATACCAGTATCCAATTTGGCCACCATTGTTGATGTCTTTTCCTGCACCCAAGCTTGAAAATATGTGGCAACTGGCTCAATTAGTGATTCTCTATCTCACACAAAAGAATGTCAATACTGAAATAAAAGAGAATTGCATTTAGGAGAGAGCTATGGTAGGGAGCCAAGAGAATAGCTTTTTCTTGCAGTCCTACTTTTTTCAAAGGAAATTATCTCTTCAAAGATTATAGTTAACCCTGAATATGACCTAATTGACGGTGTAAACATTACAAGATGACTGTTTCCCGGTTGATCTCCTTGTACTGTATGTTTATGTAAGCATGATTATGTGATTATGTCATGCATTCATACGTGTTTTCCCCCCGTGGCTTTTTTATGTCGGTCATCCAGCTCCAGAAACAATTCTGATTCACGGTATCACAGGCGCTCTCTTTATATTCTCTACTTTGTATGTAGGGCACATCATCTTTCTACTTTCTAGAATATATTCTGGTGTACTCCTAATGAAGACATTTCCAGAAGTGTGCTAATATTTTCTATTGCTTCATACAACAAAGTTTTGTGTCATTTCATAAAATATTTACCACTACTCGTTGTTGTGATATCGACATGGAAGATATGAGACACTGAAGCAGATGCAGAATCGTGTACTTTAATTACTGATCAGGCTTTTGCCTAATCGAATACTATAGTGCAGTTAAGGACCTGGAAGTGACACTGATGGTTACATGCCATGATGTACAGCTTCTAAGAATAATCACTGACTGAGTGACCTTACTTCAAAATGTAATCTGGGATTTAAGATGAATGATTGCTGAACAGCTAAACGACATCCAAGACATTTTCCAACCATTGTTAGGAGAAATTATACTCCTCAGAAGCTGGTATTTGAGAATGAATGGGTCTAATAAAATGGTGCAGTTTAAATTATCTTTTTTTCTTGAATAAGGCAGCCTACAAAGCCTGATTTACATTCCTTCTTGTGTTTTAGGAGATGTTTAATGCATCTCTGTCTCCTTTAAAGAACTTTGTATTCCTTTGTGTTTTAACAAAAACCTCTGTGATGAGTTGCTATTGCTCTTTCAAAATGATCATGCTGGTGATTTCTCTCCCTTTGACATAAATAACTGATCCTCTTCCCTCAATACATGTGACATGGTTGTTGTTGTTGTTGTTGTTGTTGTTGTTGTTGTTGTTGTTGCTGTTGAGGTTAGTTACTCTTCCTGCAATGCATTATTTGAGAAATGTAGGGGAAGCTATACAAATCGTGATCAATCATCAGGGACAGCAGGTGCGCTCAAAGCAGGCAGGTGTTCATATGTCGCTTATCGGAGCCGAGGAGAAATGTGTTATAAAGTGGTCAGGTGGTAGGAGGAGTAGAAGCTGCAGCAGTAAACAACATTTGAAAATGCGGGCATGTTAGTATTATATCCTAGGTCTGATTAAGTAAATTATCCTTTACTTTGTGAGTATTTGGAATAACAAAGTGTTAAAAATGGCATAATGTATTCTTGAATCTTTCAAATTATTAATTAATTAATTAATTAATTATTGGCCTTACAGGTGGGTTAGGTACGTTTCAGAAACCGGCTCGAGATATACTTTTTGTTATATTCCATGGAATGCTCTTAACATCCCGATAGCAATGAATATCTGAAGTGCTTTGACAAAAAATCCATACAAAAATGTCATCTGTCGAAGCCGTAATACTGTAAAAAGTACAACCAATCGATTGGATGGCCTACCTGCCTGTCAGCCTTCCATCGGGGCACAAACTTATCTCGTGCCCTCATTGGTCATGTGCGCGTTTGTGTGTGTTGGAGGAGGGGCTCTATAAGGAAGTGGCAGATTTTCTCCGGTTGTGTATTTTCAAATTCTAGCGATCTCGAGCCGGTTTCTCAAACTTACCTACCCCACCTTTAAAGGTAACCTATTATGCAAAATCCACTTGTTCATGTCTCTTCTACATCAACATGTGTCCCCTCTGTGGAAAGAGACTCTGAGAGTTTCAGGAAAAAAGATTCTCTCTCTTTTTGTCCTGATCCATTTCTATAAAAACCTGTCTGAAAATGAGCTGATCAGATTTTGGCCACTTTATGATGTCATAACGATTTTTTGGCTTGTGTAACCATTAGCCAATCACCCACCAAGGTAACCCCCCCCCCCCACCTTATCACCTGAATCTCCTCCTAGAGCACCATTGTGTTCTTTGTAACCAAATGTCTCTCAGAGGGGCGTGGGGAGGGGCTCCTTATTTTCATCTAAAGCTACAGACACAGAATCAACACTTTTGAAACAGGGCTGAAACCGAGGGGATTATGGGATGCTGCAATAATCTGTTTGGTATTTAGAGCCGAACACTTCAGAGACATGTTTTGTATATATCCCAAACCTATAATATATTGATGAAAAACAGTATAATAGGGGACTTTTTAACATATCTGTGGTGGAGCCAAACGTTTTCAACCTTGTCTTTTTTATGTATGCACAACCTAAGAAGTGGTTCAATGAGCTGGGATAATTGAAAAAGGTTGGTACTTTTACCCTTCTTCCAATAACCTGCATGTAGTGTCCTCTACATCATGTCCTCAATGCAATAATGAATCTCTAATAGAACAGCAATTACTTTCTACTTTTCTAAGAATACATAATAATAATAATAGATTTATTTTGTAAGCGCTTAAAGACGCTTTACAGATATAGTGAAAAGAAAAGAAACCGAGAAACATAGTGGTGCATTATTAGTGACTACCCTGATAAAAGCACGGGATACATTGCTATTTGTCCTTAGTGGCAAGAAGTGAGGCTTCAGTAAATTAAAAAAGCAAAAAACACTACCTGAATATCCACAGGGAGTGTAAGAAGAACTTCTAATAATCTATTATTTAATATAGTTTCAAACAAGCTCAGGAATGAGTTGTGCAATGTGAAGCAGCCAGGCCTCTGGATATGCACGCCTTAATGAATGACGATGTCTTTTACCCTTCAACAATAATTTCTGAGCAAGTACATTTCCATAAACAACCTGTTGATGTTTCTACCCATCCATCCATCCATCTTCTCCCGCCTATCCGTGGTCGGGTCGCGGGGGTAGCAGTTCCAGCAGAGAGCCCCAAACTTTCCTTTCCCTGGCGACATCAACCAGCTCTGACTGGGGGGTCCCAAGGCGCTCCCAGGCCAGCGAAGAGATATAATCCCTCCACCTGGTCCTAGTTCTACCCCTTGGTTTCTTCCCAGCTGGACGTGCCTGGAACACCTCCCTAGGGAGGCGCCCAGGTGGCATCCTAACTAGGTGCCCGAACCACCTCAACTGGCTCCTTTCGACGCGAAGGAGGAGCGGCTCAACTCCGACTCCCTCCCTGATGACCGAACTTCTCACCTTATCCCTAAGGGAGACACCAGCCCCCCTGCGGAGAAAACGCATCTCGGCCGCTTGTATCCGCAATCTCGTTCTTTCGGTCATGACCCATCCTTCATGACCATAGGTGAGGGTAGGAACGAAAATGGCCCGGTAGACAGAGAGCTTTGCCTTCTGGCTCAGCTCCCTTTTCGTCACAACGGTGCGGTAAAGCGACTGCAGTACCGCTCCCGCTGCTCCAATTCTCCGGCCCATCTCACGCTCCATTGTTCCCTCACTCGAGAACAAGACCCCGAGATACTTGAACTCCTTCACTTGGGGTAAGGACTCATTCCCTACTTGGAGTGGACAGTCCATCGGTTTCCTGCTGAGAACCATGGCCTCAGATTTGGAGGTGCTGATCCTCATCCCAGCCGCTTCACACTCGGTTGCGAACCGATCCAGTGAGTGCTGAAGGTCGCAGACCGATGAAGCCATTAGAACCACATAATCTGCAAAAAGCAGTGGTGCAATCCTTAGTCCACCGAACTGCAGACCCCCTCCCCCACGACTACGCCTCGAAATCCGATCCATGTATATTACAAACAGGATTGGTGACAAAGCGCAGCCCTGGCGGAGGCCAACCCTCACCGGAAATGGGTCCGACTTACTGCCGAGGACCCGGACACAGCTCTCGCTTTGGGAGTACAGAGATTGGATGGCCCTGAGTAGAGACCCCCTCACCCCATACTCCCACAGCACCTCCCACAGTAACTCCCTGGGAACTCGGTCATACGCCTTCTCCAAGTCTACAAAACACATGTAGACCGGATAAGCGTACTCCCAGGCCCCTTCCAGGATCCTTGCGAGAGTAAAAAGCTGATCCGTTGTTCCACGACCAGGACGGAATCCGATTGTTCCTCCTCAATCTGAGGTTCGACAATCGGGCTGACCCCCCTTTCGAGTACCTTAGAGTAAACTTTCCCGGGGAGGCTGAGTAGTGTGATGCCTCTGTAATTGGCACACACCCTCTGATCCCCCTTTTTAAAAAGGGGAACCACCACCCCGGTCTGCCACTCCTTCGGTACTGTTTCCGACTTCCACGCAACGTTGATGAGACGTGTCAACCATGACAGTCCCTCAACACCCAGAGCCTTCAGCATTTCCGGGCGGATCTCATCCACCCCCGGGGCTTTGCCACTGTGGAGTTGTTTGACGACCTCAGTGACCTCCCCCCGGAGATTGGTGTTGATCCCCCGTCATACTCCAGCTCTGCCTCTAACATAGAGGGCGGAGTTGTCGGATTCAGGAGTTCCTCAAAGTGTTCCTTCCAACGCCCTAACACTCCATCAGTTGAGGTCAACAACGTCCCATCCTTACTGTACACAGCTTGGATGGTTCCCTGCTTCCCCCTCCTGAGGTGTCGGACAGTTTTCCAGAACAACTTTGGTGCCGCCCGAAAGTCCTTCTCCATGTCTTCTCCGAACTTCTCCCACACCCGCGGCTTTGCCTCGGCCACAGATGAGGCTGCTGCCCTTCGGACCTGTCGGTACCTTGCAACTGCCTCGGGAGTCCCCCGGGATAAAAAATCCCTGAAGGCCTCCTTCTTCAGTCGGACGGCTTCCCTGACCACCAGTGTCCACCAGGAGGTTCGAGGGTTACCGCCCCTTGAGGCACCTAAGACCTTGAGACCACAGCTCCCCGCCGCGGCTTCGGCAATAGAGGCTTTGAACACCGACCACTCTGGTTCAATGTCCCAACCTCCACAGGAATGCCCGAAAAGCTCCGCCGGAGGTGTGAGTTGAAGGCCTCCTGAACTTGGGCCTCCTCCAGACGTTCCCAGTTCACCCGAACTACACGTTTGGGCTTACCAGGTCTATCCAGAGGCTTCCCCCGCCACTCGACCCAACTCACCACCAGATGGTGATCAGTTGACAACTCCGCCCCTCTCTTTACCCGACTGTCCAAAACATACGGCCTCAGGTCCGATGATACAATAACAAAATCGATCATGGACCTTCTTCCTAGGGTGCTCTGGTACCACGTACACTTATGAGCATCCTTATGTTTGAACATGGTGTTTGGTATGGCCAATCCATGACTAGCACAGAAGTCCAGTAACAAACCACCACTCCGGTTCAGATCAGGGGTGCCGTTCCTCCCAATCACGCTCCTCCAAGTGTCTCCATCATTGCCCACATGTGTGTTGAAGTCTCCCAGCAAGATTAAAGAGAACCCTTCAGGAGCCCCATACAGGACTCTTTCCAGGGTCTCCAAGAAGGCCGTATACTCTGAACTGCTGTTGGGTGCATAAGCACACACAACAGTTTTCCCCCCCATAACCCGCAGGCGTAGGGAGGCGACCCTCTCGTCCACTGGGGTAAACTCCAAGCAACGAAACACCAAACTGGGGACTTGCTTCCTTTCTCAATACTATTTATTTATATAGAATTATGTTCCAAACAATGGGGAAACTATGATGATATCCAGGAAGATCTCACATCAGAAACACGCACACCTGAGAGAGAGAAACACACACCTGAGAGAGAGAAACACACACACCTGTTTGCTGCCTGCGATATGCGATCTACGGAGGCCTGCTCCCACCTGTAGAGGCTGTACTGGAGAGGTTTTTACCCCGGAGTCGTCGCGGAGAGACGGAGTGGATCCACGCTTCGGGCTTGGCCTGCTTCCACCGGGCGTGTGCTGCTGTACGCAAGAGGATTTTACCACCGCTGGGGCCTGCTTTTCACCTGTCCAGGTTCTGCTGTTGTAGAGGCCTGCTTTCACCTCGGGGATACCACGGACGGACCGGAGCGCTTCCACACTGCTGTTTTCGCCTGTCCTTTGCTGCTGTGCTGATTTTGCTCCAGGAACATCGCAGATACTGTGTGCTGGTCTTGGAAAATGGCCCATATCGGGATTCTACTGTGCCTGTTAACTGTTTTGGACTATGAGAAGACCTCTAGTCATTCTGAGAAGACTACTGGATTCAGGTCTGTGGGCATCCCCTGCAAAGGTTTGGATGTGTTGCTCAAACAATTACCGGTTGCCTTGTCACAGTCAATCTGCTCGACAAAATATGTTTGTCTTTTTTGTTTTCCTGCGATGATGGTTCTTCAGGACTGCTTCTTAAGCTCTAATCACACTCTCGCAGACTTTTCCGGTGTTTCTAAATTAGATGACAATGTATTTGTGTCATTTAAGAGGAAAAGATGCCTGTTTTTTTTGTTGTTATTACTGTCAGGAAATGTACAACCTAACCCTGGTCCGCCCAGTAGTAATAGTCAGATCGCTACTCCTGCTGATTTTAAAGCTAGGTCTGGGTTGGGTTTCATCCACTTGAATGTGCGCAGTCTGTTAGGTAAACTAGATTTTGTCCGTATCTGGGCAAAATCGACTGACGCTGACGTCATTGTCTTATCAGAAACATGGCTAAACAAATCTATTTTGGCCTCTGACATTGCCTTAAATGGTTTTAATGTGTATCGTACCGACCGGCCTAATAAAGGTGGTGGCGTTGCCATTTATGTTAAGAATAAGTTCAGTGTATCCACATTAGTTTCCAAATCGATCAGTAAGCAATTTGAATTTTTAGCCATAAATATAGAAGTGGCAAAGGGTCAACAGGTCATGTTCGTGGGCTGTTACAGACCCCCCTCAGCTGTCAAAGACTCCTTGTCTTCTTCACTAGCAAATCTTTTATCACAACTAGACTACAAGGAAATAGTGCTACTTGGAGATTTTAACTGGGACTGGTTAACTGCAGTGTCAGAGGATTTTAAAAACCTTTGTATCGCATTGAATGTTACTCAGATTGTGGACAGTCCTACTCGCCCAAATATTAAGTCTCCTAATAAATCCTCCCTAATTGATCTCATTTTAACTAATGTTCCCCATAAATATTCATCTGTGGGAGTATTTGCAAATGATCTGAGCGATCACTGTGTTGTAGCCACAATTAGGGACACTAAGGTCCAAAAGGTTAAACCTCGCATTATCATCAAGAGAGACATAAATAATTTTGTGGAGCAGGGTTTTGTGCATGATCTGTTTGATTTTGATTGGGGTAAAATCGATCTGTGTGCTGATGTGGAGACCGCATGGTCTTATTTTGATCTTGGTTTTATGGAGATCATTGATAGACATGCACCCCTGCGTAAATTTAGAGTAAAGGGACGAGACAATTCTTGGTTTTCTACTGAGCTGTCTAGTCTCCTTCATGAGAGAAACAAGGCCTGGGCAAAGGCTAGGAAATCAGGCTCAGAGATAGAGTGGCTGCGTTTTAGGCAGCTAAGGAATAGTTTCACTTCAAATGTCAAAAGTGCAAAGTCGAAGTACTATTTGTCAGTTACCACAGAAAACCTAAATAATCCTAGGACATTTTGGAAAGCAATAAAATCGATATCAACCGGTGAGATCCGTAATGAGCTACCTCCGTGCCTTACCGCAGCATCTGGCACTATATCGGACAGGGCTACTATGCTAAATTGCTTTAATGAGCATTTTGAGTCCTGCGGTTCTATGTTTGATTCTGTGACTAACTCTGCTTCTGTGAACACCCCAATCCGTGACTCTGAACAATGTGGTCTGGAAAACCCTTTCAGTTTTACTCCTTTTACTGTCAATGTTGTTCATGAAGCCTTATCTAAGCTAGATCCTAGGAAACCGGCTGGCCCGGACAACTTAGAACCTTTCTTTTTAAAGATAGCTGCAGACTTTATTGCT
This sequence comes from Pseudochaenichthys georgianus, assembly GCF_902827115.2. Lineage (NCBI taxonomy): Eukaryota > Metazoa > Chordata > Actinopteri > Perciformes > Channichthyidae > Pseudochaenichthys > Pseudochaenichthys georgianus. The sequence continues at coordinate 20,720,295 of NC_047516.1, forward strand.
CCACCTCTTACTTCTCTTTTTAACCTCTCCCTCAGCACAAATACAATTCCAAAAGTATGGAAGTCTGCTTATGTCTTGCCTTTACTGAAAGGAGGGGAGAGAACTATTTTAAATAACTATAGGCCAATCTCTAAATTGTCAGTTCTGGCTAAGGTGCTCGAACGCCTTGTGAGTGAACAGGTAAAGGAGTTTTTAAGTACAAATGACATCCTGTCAAAACATCAGTCAGGATTCTGAAAGAAACACAGCACCATAACTGCGACAATGAAAATGGTAAATGACATTACTAGTATTTTAGATAATAAGCAGAGTTGTGCAGCTCTGTTTATTGACCTTTCCAAAGCGTTTGACACCGTTGATCATCGCATCTTAAAGCAGAGACTACTCAGTATTGGCCTATCCAGCCTTGCAGTGGGGTGGTTTGTGAACTACCTCTCTGAAAGGTCCCAATGTGTTCATTTTGATGGACTGTCTTCTGAGTGGTTAAACATTTCTAATGGTGTACCACAAGGTTCTGTTTTAGGACCACTTTTATTCTCCATATATATCAACAGTTTAGGTGATAATGTGGATGTGATTTTATGCGGATGATACTGTAATGTATTGTGCAGGTCCCTCCATTAAAGAGGCTGTTGTTATATTACAGGCTGTTTTAACACTATTCAGACTCAGCTCTCTGAATTAAAGCTTCTTTTAAATGTGGATAAAACCAAGGTAATGCTCTTTTCAAAAGCAAAAAAGACACCAGAGCCTGTTTTTGATATTGTAACAAAACTTGAAGTTGTTGCCTGTTACAAATACCTTGGTATCTGGCTTGATGATTGTCTTACTTTTAAACTTCAGGTCACTAATCTGCTTAAAAAGCTGAGGGTTAGGCTAGGTTTCTTATTTTTTTAAATGTATTTATTTATTAATTTATTTAACAGGGACAGTGCACATTAATGAACATTTCTGTAAACGTGCCAGAGTTAGCCAAGAGGCTATTTTTCATCTGTAGTCCCTGGACAGATTTGAAAAGTCAACCTAAAACACATTTCATTTTAAACAAGTAAATACAATACATTTAAAACAAGCAACAGTCATTACTGGGATACTTAAATAAAACAATTTAAAATATAGAACATTAAAACAAAACAAATAAAACAAAACAAAATAACATGTTAAAACACAGACAGTGGGTTAGGAGCAGAAGATTGGGTCAGTGTTGGCAGAGCTGATTCCTCACTAACCATATTTTGAGTTTTGATTTAAATAAAGTGAATGTGGTCTGGTCTCTGATTGGAGGTGGGATCGAGTTCCATTGCTGAGCAGCTTTAACAGAAAATGAAGACTGACTGAAAGAACTTTTTCTGAGTGGAATAATGCAATCTCTTCTCGCTGCACCGCTTGTTACCCTAGTTGCAGTTGTGCGTATGTTAATAAACTGTCTAAGAGGAGGTGAGGTAAGGCCGTTGACAATCTTGTAAAAAAGGCAAGCATTTGCATGTTTAATGAGGTTTTCCCAGCTTAGCAAGTTGTATTTTTGGAGTATTGGCAGTGATGCGAAAAAACTGATTTTTTGTCCAGTATTTTGAGTATTTGTTTGTACAATGACTCCAGTGGTTTTAATGTTGTTGTTGTCTTCTACAGGAACAAGTCCTGTTTCTCATTTGAAGCCAGGAAAAGGCTAGTCACTGTGACCTTTTCACCTGTGCTGGACTATGGTGATCTGGTCTATATGAATGCACCTGCCCATTGCCTGGAAAAGTTAGATGCTGCGTATCACAGTGCTCTGAGATGTGTTACTAACTGTAAAGCACTTACTCATCACTGTACGGAGGCTCAGTCATTGGTACATGTTCATTTATAAAGCCATGTTGGGTAAACTACCTTTTTATATCTGCTCTCTGATCTCTCGACGAATTGAAAGTACGTATTGCCTGAGATCTCATGATGTTGTTTTATTAAATGTGCCAAGTGCTAGGACTGTCTTAGGGAAGAAAGCTTTTAGATGTGCAGCTCCACTAAATTGGAACAGTCTGCAAACCTGTTTAAAACTGAGCACTTTGGTTCCCCTGCATCACTTTGAAACTCGGCTGGGTGACATGCTGTTTGATACTCATGGTACCTGTCACTGTAAATAGAGTTTTGTAAACTGTACCCTGTACATTATGTTGTATGTCTTCCTTATTGTTGTTATGTTGTTTTTATGTTACATGTGTAACTAATGTCCTGCAGGTCACCCTTGAAAAAGAGATCTTTTGGTCTCAAGGGGCTTCACCTGATTAAATAAAGGCTACAAACAATGTTGTGTTTACAGATATTGAACCTGCTCTATTATTAGCTATTGCTTAGAACATTTTACAATTCCCACACACAATTAAATTGTATTCTCTGTTTAATAATGTTGTGGTTGAGCTGCGATCTTCATAAGTGAACATAATTATCTCGGATCATTACTTTGTAAAAGACAGAATTTGATGATGATACAGCAGGAAATAATTGTGAGTGCACAACACGAATTATTGCATTAAAAAGACAATTCCTAAAACAATGTGTTTGCACAATCTAATCTCACTTGAGTGAAAAAGAGAGTGATTTAGATTTTGCAAACACATTGTTTTCAAAAATTCAAAACTTGCACTGCTACATTACATAAGAGGAGTTTTGTCAACAGCTCCTACGCAACAATGGTGTTTATTTGGCCCGTTTTAAGGAATTAAATCAATAGGCCTGAGGGGAAATGTGACTTTATTAAATCTCAGAAAGGCCACATGTTAATGTTAGCTAGAGGAAGTAGAACTGTTGATAAAGGATGGCCTGGAGTACTTCTGCTGTTTATGGGATTTGAAGTATTTCCCAAAAAACTGCATAAGTGACCTAAGGGACCTCCCTCTGTGTACACACACACACACACACACACACACACACACACACACACACACACACACACACACACACACACACACACACACACACACACACACACACACACACACACACACACACACACACACACACACACACACACACACACACACACACACACACACACTCAAGTAAAAGTAAATGTTGATTTCAAAATGTAATCGCGATTGAATAAAGACACTATCTGTATTTGGATCGGTTCCCTGTGCATGCTGTCAGCGCCACAGGCTAAGATCTCCATGGAAAATGAAGGCTTAATTTTGTGGAAAACAAAATGCAGTGTGCCATGTGCAGTGTTGCCAACTCTTTTTAATGTGAGTAGCAGGCTTGGAATTTCGTCATTTTAGGGGCAAGGCCATTTGGCCTTCCCGTTCACATTTTTTTAAGGGCACAAAGGCCACATGACAGGGCACAAAGGCTGTTTGGTTAAATTACGCTGGTCAATAAACATGACTGAAAAGTGTAGCACTAACATCAACACCAGTCGTTTTACAAACGGCTGAATAGCAATAGTGTTTCTTAAACGTATACGTTAAGTTCAGCCATAAACCACATAAGTCAGTCAGGGGTAGACAGTAAGGGTAAAATTGTATTGTCACTGGCCCCACCATTGTAACCACTGGCCCGGAGCATTCGTCCACCAAAAAAAAAATCACACATTTGTTGCAATAATGTATGCACTAACTACATTACTACTTGTACTACAACATTTTAATCATCAGTTCTTCCTCATTTCCCTCAATTATTCATATTTGGTTTATTCAAATAATGATATTATGGTCATTGTTAAAAAATGTCTGCTATTATTATGAGTATTATTATTTGTATAATGCACTTTCTGCCTTCCTGTCATTAGGAGTTAGACATTGTTGCGAGGTGGGGGTGTTTACAACCCAACTCCTCACCGCGTGTTGTTTTGACGAGTCCTGCTTGAAATCATAACAGGGAAGGAATTAAAAGACACCAGGATACCAGTTAAACAATAATCCGTTTTAATTAAACAAAGTAGTAATAATGCAATACGATATAATATAATACATTACTTATACAATTCAAAGAGTCATATAAGCAATGTGTGGAGTACTCCCGCCCTTATTCACGCACTGCGGACATCCTATTCGTCTTGTCAGCGCATGAAGAGAGAGCCAACAACCAGAAAAACATTTCCCTAATACAAAAGAAGGGGTGGCGTTTCATTGGGGAGATACCAAAACGCTATCTCACAGGGAAATCAGCGCCTGGCAGCTTTGAAAGCCACAGGTGTTGGGAAGGCACCTCATTAAAACTCAAGGAAAATGTCCCTCCCCAGTTGTAAAACCTATCGAAAAATGTACCTTTTGTTCCTTCAACTATTAACACACAGGAATGTATAAACTCACACATATACTTATTCAAGATACATAGATTTCCTTAAAACCTGGCCTGCCAGAGATCTCAAACAGAATTTCCTCTCCCCACACCCTGTGTTCCATACCTCGACATCCCCCACTGCAATAAAACTTATTTACAGCCCTTTGTCTCTCGCCATTTTAGTCCTCACATTTATGAAAGGATAAAAACAGAGAAATCACTATAAAACACAAACACAGGTATTGCTTGAACAGTATTCACTTAACTGCTACTATTTGATAATTACCAGGGAACTCAACAGACCTCTTTTAATGTCTGGAACATTGCAACAAGACTTTCTGCCCTTTTACATGTATCACACTTCTTTGGTACAATATCTCACATCAATTTCCACAACATGTAATGGCTATATGTAATTGATTTGATTAGAGCCTTCATTATCCTAAACTGCTGGGACATTTCGCCAATACCTTTATATTGTCTACTCTTCACTTACTTGTCAGCATAGGTCGGCATTGATGTACAGAGCCGACAGAAGACCTTGTTTATACTGGCATCATATTGAGAGGTGCAGTGACGCGTCCTGAAACCAGGAAGTAAGCTGCTGGTTCCCTCCACAAAAAGCAATGGAATTTCTCCACAGGGTTTTGGAAAATAGCTGGAAATAAGGTCTGTGGAAAACAAACCTGTTTGATAAATGCACATTTTGTTCAGCCGGATAATCTCCACATGTCTACCCTACTTTTATAATTTTCGAATCATAAATCTAATCGATAGATTATAAAAGGGTTTTAGGACGCGGCACTGCAGCCAACTCCCTGTCACTCCTTTAACTCCTCCGGTGACTTTCTTTTATTTGAAGATTGTTTTTTGTCCGGCGCTTGGCCGGTTACCGCTCGTATTAAAAACATTTTGGCGAATGGTTAGGTGGCGCGATAGTCTGTAGTGAAGAAGGAGCGCCCTCCCGCTCACGGGAGCCTGCTCGCGCTGTGCTCCGCGAGCAGCAAACAGCTGTTTGCTTTCCCCCCCCAACAACGACAACCGACTCACGAAACGCTATGTTGTAGCGTTGATAAACGAACCATTTAACTAAATTGCTAGTCAAAATACCAATACCACAGGACATTTTTTTTTACTTTTGACAGGGGCACAAAGGCCACTTTGGCCGTGAATTGCATTTTTTTTAACAGGGCATCACGGCCAACGTGCGGGGCAACGACGGCCATGGCCGTCGTGGCCGTCGTGAAATTCCCACCCTGGTGAGTAGTTAACAACGCTAGCTCCAAACTATCTCAACAATGAACTAACACTGAAAAGACTGCTCTGTTTAATATTCTCCGAGCAAAGAACGACATGATACAACTCTGGAGACTTGTACTTCCATAACTTCCATATTATTTCAAACCAGCATCTCTCCTGAATTATATCAAAAATACATTTCCACCTTAGTTAACTTTCCATGTGAGATGTATCATTTACTAACTTGAATTCTATTTTCCTACATTTGCTTAAAAGCAGACAGTTTTTGATTAAAAGCCAGGAAGTTCAGGCTTCTGTGCTAACTTTACTCACTGCTTTTGGATATCAGTTATTGCCTTTATTGACAATTACCTCTGACAAGGGCTGGCTCTTCGAGACAGCAGCTTTGTCAACTTTGTGTAGGAAAATTGTCGGACTCCATGCAAATAATTTAGACCCACTGAATTTTCTGCATGCATTTTTTCATGACCTTTCCACACGTGTATGTATTTTAACTCACCCCAACAGGTAAAGACTAATACTTTGAATGTGTGATTAACATGATTTTTTATCAATTGACAACATTATTTACAGCTACTAGCCTATTTGTATCTGCGTTTGTAGCTGTTTGGTTTGGAAGTAAGTGATACGATAGGAATAATTGAAAGAAGAGAGGAAGAGGGAGGGAGGGAGGGAGGGAGGGAGGGAGGGAGGGAGAGATGGTGTCAATTGAGTAAAGTGCAGTCCCCAACATCTGTTATCACATCTCAAATGAGCTAAAATATGCTTGTAAGACACAAAGTATGTTGGCAAAAACCCAGACGTTAAAATGTGGTTATTAAAGAAGTAGCCTATGTTTCTCTTTGGAAAAAAGTGGTGATTTGAATAATGATTGAAATGTGATGAAAATGGTGAACAGCTGTATGTGTGTGTAGCTCTATTTTGAAAGCTATTGGATAGGTGTGAATTAAAACAAAAACAAAAACACACCAATTTTGCTTTTGATGGAAATACATGGAAATGTGCAGTCAAATGTATTAAGATTTATTCTCTATGTGCTTCGGTTTTGTATATTTCCATGCAGTTTCTTATGTTGCAGGGCATTGAGCTGTCAGTGAGGCTGTGTAGAATGCATGTACATGTCCATATTGTAGCTGGAGGAAGAGGATGAAAGTAAAGAGGGTTGAATTGCAGCAGTCATGCCACAGTAACCTCGTATTTCTTTGTGTTGAATTCATATTGGACATTTCTCACAGGAAACAGCGAGACAGAAAGTAAGGGTGAGAAAGTCTGGCTGGTAGAGGGAATTCGAAGAAGCTGTGACCGGCAACTTTTGGATAGCCTCAAACTGCCTCCGAACAACTATTGAAATGAAAAAAGGGGAACATCCATCCAAGTTGGACTGTATAGCAAACTAGTGGAAGATAAGCAAAATCAATTGGGATTCCTAAAGAACCTTGGGCAAGTCGTTTTTCAGTCTGGTTGTATATAAGCACCATCAATTATGTCTGCATCATAGTAATGACCACCATTAAGTCTGTTCACTGTCACCATCATGCAGTACAATACGTTGCGTCCTACATTCTCAGCAAAGTGCTTAAAGTGAAGAATCAGAGAAGTAATCAGAACTGTGAATACTTTTTCTGTCTATTCTGCTCCTGGAGAAAGATCAGACTGCTCACTTCTTTCATTCCTCGAGGATGAGGGGTCCTAAAATGAGCTCCTTTCTGTTCGAACAGGAGGGCACTGACATTGATTATAACGTTTTTCTTCTTTTCATATCCTACTTTTGTGCCCCACAGTGCAATTACCGGTCTTGCTGCTTTTTTTTCAATTTGACATGCCCTCCTCCTACTACCTACATTAACACAATCTACTCAAAAGGAACCCCCGGCTATCACGGGAGGCATTTTTCTACCCCATATGATCACATTCTTCTTTGACATAAATGAATAAATTACCATTTTTATACTTGCTTTGAAAAGAGATTTAGCACGTTAGTATGTCTGATAGAAGTGCTGCTGTTGTGTAATCCTAAAATGTGGAAAGTCACCATCTCTGGTTATGACAATCCGAAGTGTGGCTATAATTTTTTATGAAGCCGTATAATTTGTATGTCAGTTAAGATATATTCAATGAGACTTAATATGAATAAAGTAATTATGTTGAATAGATTTCTCGAGGGATGCAGATTATCAATTCCATCAATGTGCTTGAAGGATTTGGAGGCGCAATCCATATTATAGACGTAAACAACTCAATATCAACAGCCTTCAGTTGTCTATAGCTAATAGCGTGCTCATAGCAAGTCTGATGACAATTGTCTGAAGTCGGTTTTTGTTTAATGTCGGAGTGCACAGCCTGGTTTATCAGCCACAAATGCAACCTCGCCATGAAATGACAACAAGATCAACGGTTGTATTATTTCCTATTGCCAGACACAAACAGGAAATAACTAAAGATAGTTTTGTTAACCTACAAAGAAGCAGGCTAACTGAGATGGTCCAATCATCTAAGATTTTCCTCCCATTTAATTTCTTTTTGAAAGGTTTTGGCTTATGTGGTTTTCATTCTCGCTAGTACCAAAGCTATTGTAAACGAAGACTTATGGAAAAGCCAGGTGCCACACTTTCCAACAATAGGTCTCCTGTTATCTAACACCTCTGTGTATTTGCGGCTGTTTGAAAATAAGAATAGCCTTATTTAATCAGTGTTGTTAAGGTTTTTGTTAAAGCACATGAATGAAGGCTCGACTGCTACATGTTAGGAAGACTCGTCTTTATTCTGCTCCGACTGTTGCACATTGAAACACTGAACCATCGAGCACATGAAGGGCCTGAAAACAAGTCATCTTTGCTGTTACTTATCTCTGCTTTTGTTGTGATGATTGAAAAATAAATAACTTTAATAAGTATTAAAGAGATTTATCAAATCAAAAACACCTTTCCTGCTTGGTTGCTAACACGTTTTCATACACTCGTTGAAAAGATTGTTTATCTGCATGAAGACTCGATGGCAACTTTAAATGTACTCCAGCATTGCACTACTTTAGGCGCGTTCACACCGGAATACTTTTACCCCGTACTTTTCCAGTTTAGTTCCGTTAGTACCCCTTATGTCGCGTTCACACCAAAAAGAGTACTTACTGTAGTGCCGGGAACTTTTACCCCCATTTTTAGTGCCTGCTAGAGAGGTGGTTCCAAAAAAGTACCAATTTCTATTGGCTGGGCGAATTGCAAACCACGCCCCGTAAAACTCTGAAAAGTGTTGTGAAGCCGCCATTGTATTTGTGGCATTAGCATTATTAGCATTAGCCCCGCGCACCAACGGAGAGAGAATAACTTATGGAAACACAAAAAAAAACATGGGAGCAGGGGAGTGATGAGGAGGAGTCGGCGTTCTGGCAATTTACTCGGAAGGCTTCAGTAGAAGCTGCTGGGAGTCCCAGCAGCTTCTACTGAAGACAGTCCCCAACTCCGGGGACTTCCGGCCGGGGACTTCGCGCGGCAGTATACGCCGTGAAGTTGTTTGCGGCCTGCCAGTAGACCCAAAGCAGAAGAAGACGAAGTGACGTCAGCGGAACTTATTCCGGTGTGAACGCGATTAGTGCCCTGGGGTACTAAGTGCCGGGGCACTAAGTACTTGGTTTGAAAGCGACTATTGTAACCATATTTTCAGCTATATTTTTAGAATCTTATCCCAATTTCCATTTTGTTGAGATATATTTGAGTATATCCACTGGAAACTGCAGATATACCCCTTGGGTAGAGTTATGGACTCTATGTGGTAAAGCAAACAGATAGTGTTCTAAACTGTATTAAAGTAAACAGGTATTATCTTGAACTGTATTGAAGTAAACATGTATGATTTGGGACTGTTTTAAAGTAATCCTATATATATATAAACCTTCTTACTTACACTCCATGCCCCAGACACCCTGACACACACACAATACACTCCCTGACCTAGATATCAACACACACACACACACACACACACACACACACACACACACACACACACACACACACACACACACACACACACACACACACACACACACACACACACACACACACACACACACACACACACACACACACACACACACACACACACACACACACACACACACACACTTCCCCCCTCACCCTGACACACGCACAATACACTCCCTGACCTAGATATCAACATACACACACACATACACTTCCTCTTACCAAACACACACATATGTCCTTTTCAAGGTTCTTTTTGCGGCCAATATAATCTCAAGCACCAATATATCTGTGTACAATGTTTGATACCAATATATCTGTGTACAATGTTTGATTGTTTGAGAAAGAATAGTTTGTGTGAAACCTTCCCTGGGAAATTAAAGGAGTAGAATCCGGTGGAAGATAAGCAGTGACTCTCCGCCCCAAATATGTCCATATATACTGTTGTTTATTCATGCCAAATGCCCTCTGTTTCTGACTGGCTGGTCCCGATACCTGTATCGCACAGCAGTAGAACTGGGAGTCCAGAGTACTCTGTAAACTTGTATTGGTGTTTTTTTACCATTAAAATCAGATTATTGTTATAACTTTTATGCCGGTGTTTTGAACTCCTTTTCTTATTAATCTGACCAGGCTCATCTAACGGACGGCACGGAGCAGAGCTGGGCTTTAAGCCACCACTACTGTGTTTGCTCCTACAGTGGGCAGATATTCTCTATTGAAAAATCAATACAAACACACACACACACACACCCATATCTGCACTCCACACACTCCAAACTCTGGTTTGCTGCTCTGTCGAATGTGCTCTCTATAAAGCTGATGGTGGAAAAAATGAAGCTGTAGCTCCCTCCAGTTAATGACACAAGGCTGAGTTCTTGTTTCAAATATGGGGTTTATTTTCGTAGTCCCCGTGAGAACAGGGTTAAAACATAGAAAAATACAAAAGGTGAGCAACAAACAAATATGTAACACACACACACACACACACACACACACACACACACACACACACACACACACACACACACACACACACAGTAACTGAAGCACTGAACTCTAGTTTTTATGGAAGGGATGATAACTCTCTGAAGTCGTCTGTCTTTTGTTCCATTCCCCGTTGGAATGGTCTTGGACTAAATTGCGTTTGGCGATGAATGTAATGCATTGTGTTGCAAGACTTAGCCAAATCCCTTTGCTTATTAATGCAAATACAAATGTGTTATGGCAGCCTGAGTAGACAGCTGGAGTTTTACGTTCTGCTTCTCTGATCCCTTCCTCAGCCACAATTCCACTTTAAGGCCCCTCCGCTGCCATTTCATTTGTATTGCTTATTTACTTAAATGCCAACCTGTTCCCACTTTACTTTTCTTCTTTTGCCTTGCCCTCCCAACCTGCCTCTTCCCCTTACCTTAAATGTATTTCTTTCAATTTGTTGGATTCCAAAAGTGTTAGAGCTTACGAACTTTAGCAGAAGCATCCTTTAATTCATTTTAATGGAAACACTTTAAGGCACAGCATTTGATCTATCCATCCTCATTGATCAAGAAGATACTATACTATTTCGGTAGGTGGTTATGGGAGAGTACAAATATATTGTGGGGGGTAGGGGACTGAGTCTATTCTGGGAAAACCCCAGACAATAAAATAATGAAACTGTTTGCGAGAAATCTATCAATGTTTATTTATATAGCCCAATATCACAAATGTTACATTTGTCTCAGTGGACTTCACAGTTTGTACAGAATATCAGTATGACAATACGACACCCTCTGTCCTTAGACCCTCACATCGTACAAGGACAAACTTCCGGAGAAAACCCACAGTTTAAAGGGAACATGGGAGAAACCTCAGGGAGAGCAACAGAGGAGGGATCCCTCTCCCAGGACGGACAGACGTGCAATAGATGCCGTGTGTAAATTGAAAGATAATACATTTGCAACATAGGTAGTCCAAATGTTTGGAAATGCATGTGTGTATAATAGGAAGATGAATCCACGAGGATATCCATCCAGGACCTATGATCCAGGACCACAGCCACGACTCAAGATCCAGGGCTTGCGATGCAGGACACAGGACCGCAGGATCATCCATGACTCCGGATCCCAGTGTATATAGACACCAAAAAGAAAGACATTTGGGGAAGCTGGGTTAATCGGAACATGAGAGTACACAGGTATAGACAGAGAGAAGGAAGAAGTAAGATGTCCCCCGACAAACTAACCCCCTAAACGCACCAGGAGCGTCTGCGCCGCGTTACGTTGCGGCTGCGCCACGCTGCGGCTGCGCCACGCTGCGGCTGCGCCACGCTGCGACCTCCTCCTGCGACCTAACACACCAGCCGCGTTTCAAAACGTTGCGGAAGCGGAGCGTCGTGTGTGCAGCCTCGCAGTTCTTAATTAACTTTAAAACATTAATATGTAGTTGTTACCTTCCACTCCACAAACTGCAGCGACTAAAAACCAGGCCTTGTCCTTTCTGATGTTGTCCTTGTAAAAAGCATGGGTTACATCGTATAAAATGGTGTGTTTCTCCACATCCATTATGAACACCTCGTCGTCCATTGTGCGTATCGTAGTGGAGGTGTTGTGATGAAGGAGGGGGGTCTGCTAAATTAGTATATATGTGGGATGGGCCTGGCCCGGATGCTCACCTTTCCACTTCCTGCGAGGGGGGGGCTGCCTGCCCGACCTTACGGCTGCGCCGCGGCAAAAATAGGATTCATCCTAATTTTAGAGAAGCGCTGCGCCGAGCCGCTTCTGGGACGCGTCTGAGCCGTAACGCGGCGCGTGTGGTGGAATAGCACCCATTGACTAGAGTGGCCGCGATCCTTACGACCGCCGCGGCGCGGCCGTAACGCGTCGCAGACGCTCCTGGTGCGTTTAGGGGGTAAGCCTATATCAGCAAAACTAGGGTCTGAATCTAATCAGCCCTAACTATAAGCTTTATCAAAAAGGAAGGTCTTAAGCGCACTCTTAAAAACGGATAGGGTGTCTGCCGCCCGAACACAAACTGGAAGCTGATTCCACAAATGTGGAGCTTGATAAGAAAAGGCTCTGGCTCCCATTGTACTTTTAGAGACTCTAGGAACAACCAACAACCCTGCATTCTTGGAACGCAATGCCCTAGTAGGACAGTAGGGTATAATGAGTTATTTAAGGTAAGATGGCGCCTGCCCATTAAGGGCTTTGTAGGCGAGAAGAAGAATTTTAAATTCTATCCTGTGTTCTATAGGAGCCAGTGTAAGGCAGCCAGAATAGGAGTAATGTGGTCCCTTTTCCTAACTCTGGTTAGTACACGAGCTGCAGCATTTTGAATCAGCTGAAGCGACTTGAATGACTTCTTGGTACACCCTGATAATAAGGAGTTACAATAATCCAGCCTTGAAGTAACAAATGCATGGATTAGTTTCTCTGCATCGTTTTGAGGCAAGATATGCCTGATTTTTGCAATGTTGCGTAGATGGAAGTAGACGGTCCTTGAAATTGATTTTATGTGCGCGTTAAAGGATAAATCCTGATCAAATATAACACCAAGATTCCTTACAGTCTCACTGGAGGCCAAATTAATGCCATCCATAGTTAGTATATCTTTAGATAATTTGTTTCGTAGATTCTTCGGGCCAAGTACAATAACTTCAGTTTTGGTCGTGTTTAACATCAAAAAGTTAAAAGAGATAAACATGGCCAAATGAGAAAAAGTCAACCTGGGACCCAGTGCTTCCAGGCATACACAAGTTATATGAGATGAATTTGAAGACAGATCACTGTGTCACCAATTAAGAGGCAACATCAGTGTATCGAATAAACCTGCACAGCTTTACGCCAATCCTGATTGGCTGGTGATCTTGACGTCAGCGTCAGGGGAATCCACCCCCTATAAGTAGCTTGCGCTACGTCGCATGCGTCATTCAAAATAAGCACCTCTTCTCGCTTCACCATAGAAAGGAGGGCCGTCTGGTGAGACATCTCACGACATGTTACTCTGAGACTGGGGTTACGTAAGTAGCCTATAGTTCTCATTCATAACACTCCGTTCGATGTCTCACTATGGGATATTGTAGCTCCCGTATTGCCAGACGAGCTTATCTCGAAATTCACCAAACCAACCAGAACTTAACAGGTAGAGCTCTGACTCAACAAGGTGCCCAGCACTGCTCAGGCCACACTAGGAGCAGAGACGTCTAGCCTGTAAAAGCGGACAAAAGTGAGCGGCGAGGACCAGCTCGCCGCTGCACAAATGTCTTGGATGGAAACACCCTTGAACAAAGCCCAGGATGTAGCCAGACCACGAGTCGAATGAGCATGCCGACCCGAAGGTGCCTGCAAACCCTGACTCATATCAATAGCAGCCAGGTACACTTTGATCGTAGAGAAAGCTCTGTGTTTATCAATCTAGTCCTGTAGAAATGATAAAATCACCCCGACAGGACATTGAAAAGAGATGTGTCCTTTTTTGAAGGCACCACTCCTCAAACACCCTCCACTTACAGTCGTAAAGAGACCTGGTGGAGGAAGCTCTCGCACTCTGAATAGTGTTTATCACCTTCTGAGGGAGTCCCACTGTATTCAGATTGTACCACTCACGGGCCAGGCCCATAGTGCCAAGCGCTCTGGGTGTGGGTGAAAGATGGCCCCCCCAGCCTGAGACAGTATGTCCCTGCGTAGTAGGAGCTGCCACGGCTGCCCGCACAGCAGCTGATATATCTCCGCCAGCCAGTACATTGCGGGCCAGTGCGGAGCTATCAGGATAAGTGTGTGGCGTTGTTCCCTCACTCTGGCCAGAGTTGGGGGTATCAGAGCCAGGGGTGGGAATGGGTACAGAAGGCCCGGAGGCCAAACGTGCGCGAGCGCGTCCACGCCTAACGGTGCATTTAGATCGCGCATTGAAAAGAACAGCTGACATTGCGCATTTTCTTTTGATGCGAACAGATCTACCGCGGCTCTGCCGTAACGCACCCACAACTGGATCACAATCCTTGGATGTAGAGTCCAGTCTGCATATAGTGGTGCACCTCTGGACAGCAGATCTGCCCCAAGGTACATCACTCCTGGTACGTGTGTCGCTTTCAGAGAGAGGAGACGTCCGCAGCTCCATAAGATCAGTTTGCGTGCCAGCATGTGTAACTGGAGAGAACGCAAACCCCCTTGGCGGTTTATATACGATATTGTGGTCGTATTGTCTGTCCTCACGAGGACATGATGTCCTTTGAGAAAAGGCAGAAAGCGTTTTAGGGTGAGGAACACCGCTAAAAGCTCCAGGTAATTTATGTGCGCCTGCTGGAGGTCTCTGTTCCAGAGACCCCTCACCGGGCGACCTTCGTAAATACCTCCCCAGCCTGTCAGACATGCGTCCGTGGTGACCACCTTCCGTGAAAGGACAGCACCCATAGGCACGCCACGTACTAGAAAAGTTGGGTGCAGCCAGTGACGCAGTGCCATTACGCATTTCACCGTAACCATTACTCTCCGCGCGGGGTTTAGTTTTAGAGCGGCTACCCAGCGCTGAAACTCCCTCATGTGTAAGCGTCCTAGTCGTACAACCAGGATGGCTGACGCCATGAGCCCCAGTAACCACAGGCATGATCTGAAGAGAACATGTTTGCGACGCTGGAATAAAGCGAGACAAGCTCTGAAAGCTTTCACTCTTTCCGCTGACAGGCGGGCTGTAAAGGGCACCGAGTTCAGGTGTAAACCCAGGAAGAGTACAGTCTGTGCTGGGCACAACATGCTCTTCTCTGTGTTTATTATGAAAACCAGGTTGAGCAGGTGCTTTACGAGGACATTTGTCTGCGTAATAGCCTCCTGCTCCGACTGTGCGAGAAGCAGCCAGTCGTCTAGGTAGGTCGCCAGGCGAATACCCTGTTGTCTTAACGGGGCTATCGCGGCTTCCGTACATCGTACAAACACCATTGGACTGAGAGACAGACCGAAGGGAAGTACTCTGTATTCGTAACAGATCCCCTGAAATGCGATCCTCAGATATTTCCTGTGTGGGTAATATACTGGGATGTGGAAATACGCATCTTTCAGGTCGACTGATGTAAACCAGTCGTCTTGTCGCACGAGACGCAGCAGAGATGTGTGAGTGAGCATTCTGAATTTGTATCTTTTTAGATATTTGTTCAGAGCCCTCAAATCTAGTATTGGCCGAATTCCGTTCCCTCCCCGTTTGGGAACGAGGAAATACTTGGAATAAACCCGCTCTGACTCTGCTCGGCGGGTACTATAGATATAGCCCTCTTTTCTAGAAGTGAGAGGATCTCTCTCTCCAGAATATGGGCTGACTCTCCTCGGGCTTGTGAATACAGAATGCCCGAGAAGCGAGGGGGGGTGACAGCGAATTGGAGTCTGTAGCCCCGTGTTACTGTCTTGAAAACCCAAGCAGATGTTGTGAGCATCTTCCACTGCATGCTCCTTAGAGCCAGCGGAGATGTCACGTCTCTTACCCTCTGAGTCTCTATTTGTTGTGTTATGGGGCCCTCTAGTGTCTGAACACGGTGGTACCCCATTTCGACAATCCCCACCGACACTGCGCGTGACGGTGGTGCCTTCACAGACCCGTCTATTATCCGCCTTTTAAGAGAGGCCGTAGCTGCTCTCAGAAGGGGAACAGTTGACAGACTGTTTATTGTTTTTATTTTCATTTTTTTGAGCTGCGCCCTTGGCCTGAAGCCTGGATGCGACAGCGGAAAATGGTTTATGTGAGAAACAACAACAATATTGTGACATGTGTTTTTGCGGACTTGAGGATGGTGTTGAGGCATCTCTTGAGGCAGCGGGAACACATCTGGGGAACCGTGTACTTCCAGTTCTGTCACAGAGGGGAGAAGGGGGGGCTGTCCTCCCGCTTCTTATTCCTCGACTGCTGGCCGAAATTCTGGGTTGGCTGCGCCTGGGCTGTAGCCGGAACCGGAGATTTTCTAGGCCAACTCACCCTCGTCTCCTGCCTTGGCTGGGGACTCGGGGCGGGCTGCGACCTCTGCCGTTTCGGTACTTTGAACCAAGCAGGGTTCGAGGCAGCTTGGGCGAAGGACTGCCGCTGTGAAGGCAGCGGCTGGACCCTTCGAGGGAGACAGAGGTGGAGAGCCTCGTCCTCCTTCTTTTTCGACTCGCATCTCCTCTGCATGGAGGCGAGAGCGGAGCCGAAAATCCCCTCGGGAACGATGGGCATGTCTAGCACATCCTCCTTTTCCCGGTCTGGGAGGTTGGTGAGGTTGAGCCATCTAGCTCTTTCCTGCACCACTATGATCCCCATTGCCTTGCCCGTGGCCTGGACGGCGCAGCGTTGAACACGAAGACAAATGTCTGTGATCGCGGCCATTTCGTCCAGAACGGCCGGTCCAGGATTGCTTGACAGATCCTCGCAGAGCTCCGCTTGGTATGCGGTTAGCAGTGAGTCACAGTCTAGGGAGGAGGCACCCTGGATTGGGGCCTTGTTGCTAAAGGGCCGGTCTCTCCACGAGACCGACACCTCATCCAACATATCCGGGAAGACCGGAAGGAGTTGCCTCTTTGTCCTCGTTGCTTGGGGAAAATGTTTCCCCTCGTAACGGGACCTGGAGGTCTCCTTGGCCATTTCGGGCCACGGGATGTCTAGTCTGGACGCGGCACGCTGACACACGGCCTGCAGGTCCATGCTCAGACAGGGCGAAGCTGGTGTGCCATCGCCCGGGAGAGCAGCCATCGCTCCCGGCTTTGCAGCCTGAGCCGATGACATGAAGATATCGTCTTCTTGCTCATCCGAATCAGACAGGAGGAACTCCAATTCCAGGACATCCTCCGCGGGCAAAACCATGGTGAGGTCCAGCCGGGAGCCCCAGCTTGGTAAAGCGTGGGGCTCCGTTTCCGCGTCTCTTGCCGCCACCGGGTCCCAGCCTGACACGGCGCGGGACTCCGGTTCTGCACCTGCCGCTGTTGATGTGCCCCAGACCGACACAGTGCGAGGCTCAATCTCTGTGGCGGACGCCCCCGCGTCTTGATTGCCAGCCGGTAAATCAACGGACATGAGGGGGTCCTGTCCCGACAAGCTAGCTTGGCGTGCTAACCGTTGGCGGAGGCTCTTTATGGTGAAACGGGCACAATGCCCGCACGAGCCGGGGTTGTCAATAGCCTCCTGGGCGTGTTCCAGCCCGAGGCAGGACGAGCAGACCTGGTGTGAGTCTGTGCCTGATATCTTCAACCCGCAGCCACAGAGTCGAGCCTCCGAGTCGAGCCTCCGAGTCCCTGACTCCTCTGGTGTGAGGGAGAGAGGCGTCCATCTTGTTCGCCGCGTGGAGAGGACCCGCTCGTAACAGGTACGTCGTCGAGAAAAAAGTGTTACCAACCTGTCTTTAATCCGGAGAAAAAAGGACGGTGTAGGTATTTTTTCTCAAAGAATATTAACTGGTGTGTTAATATTCTTTTAATCCTTTCCTCCTCCGTGAGAAAGAGAAAATAAAAACGTCCTCGCTACCGTGGTGTCTGTAGTGAGGGAAAGCAAGCTAGCGACAGGTGTGTTGCTAGCTTGAAAACAAATCAAAACCTTACCTTAATTCCCGAGGAAGAAACGGTGAGGTTGATTATAATACTAACTGGTGTGTTAGTATTAGCAGTCTTCTTGCGAAGCAGGAAGGGTAGCCGGCGAGCGCCCGTCGACCGAAATTTAGATTTGGGTTCAGTCTGTGGACTGGTAAGCTAGCCTGGGCTACCATAGAGATGTGCTCTGAAGCGAGAAGAGGTGTTTGAATTACGCATGCAACGTAGCGCAAGCTACTTTTAGGGGGTGGATTCCCCTGACGCTGACGTCAAGATCACCAGCCAATCAGGATTGGCGTAATGAGATTGATGCTTCCGTTTGCTCCGCGATGAGGCGCATCCCATAGTGAGACACCGAACGGAGTGTTATGAATGAGAACTAAAATACTAGGAGAACTGTTTTTTTTTGTATTTTCTTCGATCCATTTGTTCATGGACTACTGTAAAGTCCTTCAGGTTTTTGGCCTGTAGGCTACCAGTGATTTAGCCTGACTTGATAGGCTAGAGGGCAACAGAGGACGCTTTGGACTCAACTCAAATTCGTTCTTTTTGTCTTTATTTATTCAAGACAGCTCCAAGAATTGATCAGGTTGAAAACCTTCAAAACACAAAGGACAAACAAAAGTTAGCTCACATGCTACACAAATTACAACATTTTGCAGGTCTCACTGCATTCTCAATAATAATAATAATAATAATATTAATCATTAACTTAAATGAATTAATAAGAGTGTTTATCTCCACTTGGAAACAAGCACCAGAGAAAAACTCATCTGAACACCTGCGCTGTCTAAATTACACAGAAAACAAATGGAGCACAGGCAGACCGCGCTGCATAAAAAAAACAGCTGATTGCGCAACAGCACTCTTGCAAAGTGCGGCAACAGATCAAGTACATAAACACAATAAACATACCAACGGCGTCTCCGGAGCCTCGCACACACTGTCGCCTGGTTCTCTCTCCGTGGCTTTGAGACCGGCCATCACAAACTACACCCCTTTTGTAGCCATGTTGCCGGAAGCGGCATTCATATTTTTTCTACAGCTCGCTTATGAAAAGTAGCCTACGCTATCCAAAATAAACAAATACCCTCTCCTGGTATTACACAATACTATAATATTAATAATAATAATAATAATAATAATCTAAATGAAAACACATAATTATTTATTAGTCAGTTTTTCACAGATATTATTACATATTGACTTTCGTCTCGACACCTCCGACTTGAGCTCCTGGTTTCTAACCCAAGGAGCTCACACCAGTTATTCACCTTCAAATCACACCTGTTCCAGACTCTGAAAAGCACATTACTGCCTTCATGAAAGTCTAATAAGAAAACTGGCCTGACCTCCTTTTTTTAAATCAGTAAACCAGTCACTTGAATTTCCTTTTTTGCGATGCCTCATGTTCTTTGTGATAGGAACGTCAGTCAAGAAATGTTGCAAACCTCAATTTGCCAAACTTCGTATAGCTAGACCCATATCTATTCTGCCAGAAACCCAGTGAATAAAAGCCAATGCGATTATTCATCTGGAACATCATCACATGGCCACCAGCCACTCAGGGAAATGAATGCCTCCCATATGGCAATCAGAAAGCATGGCTCAGATTATTCTGGAAATCAGCATATGGTATTAATACATGGCCAAGATGTATTACAGATGAAGACTCAGCAATCAACCCACCATCAGTGTGAAGAAATGCAAAGAGCCCATTTACAATAAACTTGTTTGGCTTTTAGGCGTCCACAAATCAGAGCTTTTCTAAGTGCTCATCAACCGTAACAAACAGTGTGCAAATGGCTGTAAATCAGTGGATTGACTCAACAAAGGTCAACCGTTAAAGACAACCTGAAGACACGAGTGCAATATTGATGACTGAAAAGTCATTTTAATGTCAACATAACACGGATACAGCCAAGGATTTGATCTTGTTACTGATGAATCACCTGTTGGAGGTGGATGAAAGTAATACATCTTATCTCTCGTCAAAATGATTTGTGTGAAAAAGACAAGTCTTTAATCTTCTGGAATAGCCTTTAAGTATAATCACACCAATACAATAACAGTAATGCAAGTACATATTCCACACTGAAATGCAGTAACAATATATACTATAGTAAAACCATAATAACATTTGATAAGCAAAACTAATTTACTTCGATAGGAAACCAATCTGTCCTGTATTTAGGAAAGGCCAATGTCAAACACAAGTTTGCATTGATCTTTGACAGATTTATGTTGGAGAAAAACACACACCCAAGGACAGCTTTAAATCAAATTAAAAGAGAGGCGGAAGATTGAGCTGCAGCAAAAATTAAAAGACATAGTGAGAGATTTAATGTAGTGCTCTTACTGGAAACAGGACCTAAGTGAGGTACATCATCAGCGTCATTTAGCTGCAGTGTATATTGCATTCAAGATATGAAGGATAAATTGATATCTCTGTTGACCATCTGAAATAAATGACTGACTGTAATTCATGCCAAGAAAAACAAGGTAATATATTAAATATGAAGACAGGTGATACACTTCCTGTTGCCTCAACTTTTGATTAATACCCGAGCATTAAGGCAGCTGAACTTGAAGTCAAGTGAGTTAACTTAAAGGAGATTATGAAGCTAATGATTTGTGATAAGTGTTGTTGGGAGAAATGTTTTCCTTACCAGAATGGATATTTGATATGCCTTAATTGACTTTATTTCATTTTTATGGCCAAGTCCTATCATCATAAACTGTTCAGTGTCATCTAATATACGTACTGCAAGTAAAGGATTCTCAATGTGTTTGTGAATGTAACTGCCCTGCATTCAGATGCTCTCTCTTTCTCTGTTCATAATTCACAACCATTAGCATTTAATCAGAGGAGCTGTAATGAACAGATCTCAGATTACTGTTTGATGCCATCTTTAAAACTTCCAGTCAGGCAACTGAGACAACTTCTAGCTTGCCTCTGCTGATCAGATCTGGATCAGGAGAACAGGGACTGCCTGCCAATCACCCCGTGAGTGTCTAGCAGGAAGTAGCCTATTAATCAAACCACATTCATCTGGGTGACTAAGTGGACTATGTGGGACATTTAACCACGATGCTGAGAGGTAATATAGATTTCGATACCATCACGTTGCATTTAGTTTGTCGCTTGAAATCATATTCACCTCCAGCCTACCCCAGCCATACCCTGGCGCCGCCACTGGATACATTATAAAGTGATATGATGTGATATGAATGATAATGGGACACATCGACGTCTGCACTCACAGTGCCGCGGACTGTAGGCTACGTAGGCTAATGTTACTTTGATCTGGTTACTTATGTCGTGGCAGATATTTAATTAAGCTTTCTTAACATAATAGTATAATGATAGTTATAATAGCCCGATTGCTCTGAAGAAGGGAGGTGATATTCTATTCATTTTCACATTCACACAGTCGGTGATTTAGGCCGGCCGTCATTCCTGCAACCGCAGTTTAAACTGTATTTCCTCTGCACACTGAGCTCTGATTGGTCAGCAGGCGTGGTGCTTTCGCTGAGTTGATCTCTTATCCTGGAACCTATCCTGCTTCGGAGCACAGACTAGGTTCCAGGATAAGTCACCATGGAGATCTCGCCCGCTAAAAAGTGAACCAGCTTCTTAGTACCGGAAATCCCAGAAGTTATCTTGCTAAACGAAAATCCTGCTTCGTAGTATACCCCCCAGGTTAGCCGCTAAGCATAAGTTACCATGGAGATCTAGCCTGCTAAAAAGAGAACCAGCTTAAAGGCCGCAAGGTGAACCTCGAAAAGTCCTCTAGAAAATAAATCCCGCTCCACAGAAGTGGAACTACACAATCTTTAGTTCATAAAAAAGAACGAGTCATGCTTATCCACCAAAAACAAGTTCGTCGCTAAAATTCCTGCCAATTCTTCTAGGCACGTAATTATTGGCTGAACTAGTCCCTTCAAAGCGTAATAATATCGTGGTCCAAAGTAGTGCCACGGTTCGTCACGTGATTGTGCTACACCAATTGGGTAGCTGCATATTGTCAACAGAAGTGAAAGATGGCCGCCTACATGGTTGCGCTAAACCAGACCAAATGGATTCTAAACAGTGCTGTATGCTTGTTTTATGTCATGTTTTAAGAAAGACATTAAGAAAATGGCATTTAAAATCAGTCATTAAAAAGAAAAGCTAATAAAATAAACATTAAAAGAAAAAATACATGGATAAAAGTTACAGTGCAGTCTAAAATATGAATAGTTCAATTAAAAGCAGCGACAAAAAGAAAAGTCTTCAGCCTGGAAGTACTGCTTTTTATTGATCTAAATTACTTAACGTAACAAGTTAACCTTCTTCTTGGACGCAGCTATGTATTAAATCAAGTCATTTTAAGAGTGCATTTAACGTGTACAGGGTAACAACAGACAGACAAAAAGTCCTCAGTCTAATGGAATAATCCACGAGCTCAGCCAATGAACCTAGCGATGCGAACATGGTAGTCCAGGAATGATAGTTTGATACATTTGAGTTTGATATACTTTATTAATTCCCGTGGGGAAATTGTTTGTAGCTGGAGTTGGCTGATAAACGCTGCTAGTCAATGTTGATTCGATGGTCAACTCTGTTCCCAGATAGTAAAACCTCTCACAAATACCGCGTATATAACGCAAATACCTCGGACTTAGTGATGTATTAAGACATATGACAAAACATGACATAAAACAAGCATACAGCACTGTTTAGAATCCATTTGGTCTGGTTTAGCGCAACCATGTAGGCGGCCATCTTTCACTTCTGTTGACAATATGCAGCTACCCAATTGGTGTAGCACGATCACGTGACGAACCGTGGCACTAATTTGGACCAAGATATTATTACGCTTTGAAGGGACTAGTTCAGCCAATAATTACGTGCCTAGAAGAATTGGCAGGAATTTTAACGACGAACTTGTTTTTGGTGGATAAGCATGACTCGTTCTTTTTTATGAACTGAAGATTATGTAGTTCCACTTCTGTGGAGCGGGTTGAAACGATAACAGGGTTCACCTTATGGCCTATTCGTAGGACCGGAAACCCCGAGTTTTCCCTGAATTTAGCCGGCTAAGCGAAAATCCTGCTTCGTAGTATACCCCCCTGGTCCCGACCAGGTTAGGTTACAGGCTAAGAGCTCAACTCAGTGAAAGCAAGTTAAGTTTTTTCTTAAAGTGGACCTATCATGCTATATTTGACCTATATAAAGTATATAAATATAGTTTTTTTTTCAAAATATCAAACAGATCCTGCATTTTAGCCATGCCTCATTTCGCTCTATTTGCTCTTTCCAGCCCTGTTTTTGCAGGTGCTGATTCTGTGACGTAGCTTTAATGCAAATAAGCTGCAGCTGACCACGCCCCCCGGCAGGAGAGGGGAGCATGCTTTGAGATCAGCTGCTCGGCTGTCAGAAGAGGGGGAGAAAAAAAGATATCTGTCCTCCGTGTTTTATTCTTATATGATTATATAGAGTCATTATTCATTTGCTTTAAAGCTCAATAAATAAGACCTTTGACCGGCACTGTTCTAATTTTGTCCGGAAGATTTAAACTTTAACTGAAACTCTGCACGGTCCCCTCGTTCCTTGGAAGAGGCGGAGTGGTGGGTGTTTGTCATCTGCTGGTGGACTACCGGAGAGAATTACAGTGCTTGCCTCGACGGAGAGGGATTGCATTGAATTACAGCAGTAGGAGGCGCAAACGCTTGCCTCGGGGAGGGAGAAAAAGAGCCACAGCGGAGAATAAACAGAAGGGCAACCATGGCAACCATGCGCGGGAAGTCTTCTTCGCTGCTTTTGTGGCAGACTACAGCGCCACCTACAGGCCTGGCATATGTACTACAGCGTCTCCAGCGCTTTCGAACGGCAATGGCCGTGGCTGTCTCCTCCTGATAGGTGGAGAGTTGCCCAGGCGGAGCTCCTCGTTTCTGACATCAGAGATATTTCAAATCTGTATCAGTCTGTATCAGATCCATTGCAGCCCCGTTTTTAGAGATTTGGGTATGGAGGAAAAGAGAGAGGGTTGTGTTTTCTGACACTTGGTGAGTTCCCTGACACACCGGGGATACATATTCATGTATACAAGATGTACAAAAGTGCATTTTGCATGATAGGTTCTCTTTTTGTTATGCCTAGTTTTTTTCCTCTTTGTGAGCGCCTTTTATTATTTCCAGAACCTACTCTGTTGAGAGGGATTACCTGATCTGTGAAATTACAATTAAAATGTTTTACATTCAAGACTTTGTCTCTGGGTCGTGCATTTGGGTTCATCAGTTTGTGTCGAGGTCCTGACAATAACTGCATATTACTGACACATAAGGAGATATTGATCAACATTACTTCAATCAGGAGGGACTTTCTTTTGATTTAACAATATGTTTTTATTGCCAAGAATACACAGATGAATAATAAAGATGATACAGTACATCTACTATTTTACTGGAATAATACATACATGGAATAAATAATATTGCTTTTCTCAGCTGCTTCAGACTGATGTGCAGTTTCATGGAGTGTTTGTGTAATGTCCAACACAATGATATGTAATCACAGTGTTGAAGGAGGGGTACCAGTGCCAAAGCATCAGCTCATTTATTATTATGTTTAAGAAAAACACAAATATGTTTTAACTGTAGTCTTTAATTGTAATGTCCTCCTATGCTTGGAGTGATTATGCAGTGTGCACTATCAGTGGTGGGTGAAGTATTAACAGGTAACTATAAGTACAATACCACTGTACAAAATACTTTGTTACAAATGACAGTCCTGTTTAACTGGCAATAATCTACTGCACTTTACAACACACTGGCTGCCTGTAATGCCTCTGCCTTAACTTGCTGCTATCTTCTTGCTATGTAATATGTACGTATGTTTGTTTTTACAGTGTATGTTGCATGTTTTTACTGATTTTATTTACTTGTTACTTTAAAGGTCCCATGTCATGTCCATTTCTACTGATCATAATTCCATTGTTGAGGTATACTAAAATAGATTTATATTGTGACATTTTCCAAAATCGCATTGGTTTCTCATACAGCATCTCTGTATAGTATGTGTATTCACTCTCTGTCCTAAACGGCTTGTTGGAGCTCCTGCCCCCCCCTCCCTATGAGCCCAGTGGCCGTCTGCGAGACAGCGAGACACAGCAAAACCCAGCCCGAACACACACACACACACCCGCAGCCTGGCTGGGAGTTTGTGTGTGTGCTCACACACCGACTCACAGCCTCGCCGCATCCCGCCGTCTAAGGGAGGAGAAATCGGCGGAGCTGCAGCTGAGAAAAGATTGAGTGTGTGTGTGTGAGGAAGTCCGCGGATTGGTCAATTAGGACCAATGGGTCCATTTGAGTATGGGCACGTCACTGTACCCAGTAAGAAAGCAATGGACAAAGAGAAAACTCCAATGAGGCGTTCTGGGGCAGCATAGACAGGTATTTTCTGTGTTAGAGTTTTACTCACTACAGGGTGTACTTTGAGGGTTTGTGACTTTACAGACCATTTACATGCATAAAAACCTTCATAACACACAAGGGAATAACCGGAAAAGCTTGACATGGGACCTTTACATTTAATTTGTTTTTAGCGTGACTTAAAACATCTGTCCAGGTACTACAGATGAACAATTGCCTCTTGGCTAACAACACAGGTATTGCACATAATGTGTAAATGAAAAGAGTATAAAATAAACAAACATAAACAGTAAATATACACTTTTCAAAATACAACATAAAATGTAACTCAAAATATATGCATATTGACTTCTGGTGACGTCATGGGAGAAGCAGCAACTTAGAAGTGGAGCTCCGCCAGACTATACACAAAAATAGAGACAACTAGTAATATAAGACGTTTTAAAAAATAAGAAAGAGCACTCCTGCATGATGAGTTCGTCAACCAGAAACAAAGCCCCCAACAAACAAGATATCTCAAAGGAAAAAAACGATAAACAACGGAGACCGGCCAGCCCAGCTAGCGCTAGCTTGACAACAGATAGCAACATGTGCGAGTCGGACCATGAAGTTACGTTGATGGGTGAGCTGGGGAAACTCCGCAAGGAAAATCAAGAGGGGCATAATCAAACAAAAATGTCTCTGGATCGACTGGAACAGACGGTGCTAGATATAAAAGTTCAAATGGGCGAACATGAAGAACAACAAAATGGATAGATTACCCGTAACAATAAGACCCCTGCCTAAAATGTCCAGAAATGTCTTAAACATGATGAAGGAGCTGGGATTAGTTGATATCTGGCGACACCTACACCCAAGTGACAAAGACTTTACGTTCATGTCCCATATACATGGAAGTTATTCAAGAATAGATTACTTTTTGGTGTCGAAAAAGGATACATACCGGATAAAAGATAGTGTAATTGAACCAATAACAATCTCAGACCACAGTCCTGTCTCTATGAAAATTAATCTGGGGTTAGATAAATGGTTTAAGTACTGGAGACTTAACGTCTCACTATTGGCAGATAACCTGATAAAACAGGAAATACGTTCTGCAATATCTGAATACGAATGATAATGGTGAGGTCTCCCCCTCGGTGCTATGGGATGCTGGTAAGGCCACGATTAGGGGCAAAATTATTTCTATAGGATCTAAATTAAAGAAACAAAGACTGGCGAAACAACAAGAATTGGAAACAGAAATTAGAAGATTAGAGAGGGAACATAAGACATCTAGAAAAGAGGAAGTACTCAAAAAGTTGAAGGAAGTTAGAATTAAGCTAGATGCAGAATTAACTTACAAAGCAGAGGGAGCCCTCAGGTTCATAAATAGAAAATATTACGAAATGGGAAATAAGGCTAGCAGATTATTGGCATTTCAATTTAGAAAAGCCCAGTCCAGCCGCATTATCTCCAAAATTAAACATCCTGAAACTAACCAGACAGAAACAGATCCTAGGAAAATATCAGATGCTTTTGCAAAATATTATGCGCAACTGTATAAAAGCGAAGATCAGGAATTTAAGGAAGAAAGAATTAGTGCATTTTTAAAGCCCCTCAATATGAATAAACTGGCAACTGACGAAGCATCTAAATTAGTAGAGCCTATCAGAGAGGAGGAAATTAAGGAAACTATTACTAAACTAAAAAACAACAAATCACCGGGAGTAGATGGGTTTGCAGGTGAATATTATAGAGCCTTAATAAATGATCTTTCCCCTATATTATGTAGAGTATATAATTATGTATTAAATACAGGAGACCCCCCAAAATCGTGGTCAGAAGCTATCATCACAGTCCTGCATAAAGAGGGAAAGGACCCCATACAGTGCACTAGTTATCGCCTAAGTCTTCTATGCGTTGATTACAAAAATACTAACTTCAATCTTAGCAACCAGAGTACAACATATTTTAAAGAAGTTGATCAAACCGGACCAGACAGGATTTATTTCAGGTCGTCAAGGGACAAATAACGCGAGGAGAGCTTTAAACCTTCAATCAATAGCAGCAAAAGATAAACAACCTTCAGCCTAGATGCTGAGAAAGCATTTGAGTGGACTGGCTATTTCTTAAACAAACATTATTGGAAATGGGTTTTGGAGAAAAATGTACTACATGGATTAGTTTGCTTTATAAGGATCCTAAATCAATAATAAGAGTAAATGAGCATTGTTCGGATTTTTTTAAAGTAGAGAGGGGGTGAGGCAGGGCGACTCAATGTCACCTCTTCTTTTCGCACTCAGTATTGAACCCTTAGCGGAGGCTATACGCCAAAATAAACAGATTCAAGGAATAGCGGACGAGGGAGGGTCAATACATAAAATATCCTTATTTGCAGATGACATTTTACTCTTTATAAAACACCCCCTATCTTCTATTCCAGCTCTTATGCAGTGCTTGTCTAAGTATGGGGCCATTTCGGGATACAAAATTAATCCAATTAAATCAGAAGCAATGATGATTACAGGGAGTTGGCCTCCACAATTAAACAAGGATGTTTCTTACCGTTGGTCCAAGCAGGGGTTTAGATATCTAGGGATTATCATTATTCACCACCCAATGCATTTATTTGAGGCTAACTATAATACATTAATAAAGCAAATAAAGAATGACATGATAAGGTGGGAAATTCTTCCCCTGTCGCTATTCGGAAGGGTAGAAACTGTAAGAATGAACCTACTCCCTCGATTACTCTTCCTATTTCAATCCCTTCCCGTGGGAATTCCAGCCTCCATCTTCAACATGTTAAATAGACTTATATCTTAGTTTATTTGGCAGAATAAGAGACCCAGAGTAAGACTTAAAACTATTTTTCTACCAAAAGAGAAGGGGGGCTTAAGCCTGCCAAATTTGAAATATTATTATTGGGCTGCTCAGTTAACGGCTATAGTGGCCTGGATTAGAAAGGACGAGGAAACAGGATGGGCACAGATTGAGCAGAGTGCAACTAAGGGTTTGTCATTATCAATTTTGCCTTTTATTGATATAAAATCTGTCAAGAAAGTTAAGATTGAGAACGAATGGATAGGGCATACCCTGAAGTTGTGCACGGCAGTTAAAAAAATGTTCAGGAGCCCAGAATCAATATCAAGAGCCATGCCAATTATAGGCAATATAGAGTTTCTTCCATCTATAAGGGATGGAGGTTTTATCACAATTAACCAAATGTTTGATGGAACAGATGTCAAATCCTTCTCCCAACTTCAAGAACAATATGGGCTCCCGTCAAATGATTTATATAGGTACTTCCAGATAAGACACTATATTACAAGCCACAAGGAAAGAGAAGCAATCCAAAAAAATCCAAACATTATAGAAGCATATTTTATTAGTATTGCAGAAAAATGCTTCCCAAATAACAAACATGTCTCTCACTTATATAAGAGGCTTATGGCAGACGACTCCCAAAACACCTGGAATGTTAGAGATAAATGGGAATTGGAACTAAACATTATAATCGAAGATGCAGTCTGGGAAAGCTTATGTGTGGGTAGCCATAAAGGGATTAATAGTCAGTTATGGAAAGAGTTTGATTGGAAGCTGAAAATCTGATTTTTTAACACTCCTTTTTTAATTTCTAAATATGTACAAGGACCATCAGTCGCATTATGTTGGAGGAAATGCGGAAAAATAGTGGATCATACACATATCTTTTGGGATTGCCCAGTAATTGAAGGATTTTGGAAATCTGTTAAAGAGGAGATTAGAAACATCCTGGAAATGACTGTTCCTCTGGAGCCTATGTTGTTCTTGCTCGGAGCTATACCTACAGACACTTACGATTCAGACCAGAGGTACATATTACGGATACTGTTATTAATTGCCAAAAAGATTATAACTGTGAACTGGAAAAATGCAAAATCTCCGACAATCATTCAGTGGAAGCACAGACTTAAACAAGTCTACACGATGGAAAAAATGACGGCGAGCCTGCAGATAAAAATGGACTATTTTACCCAAAGATGGAACTGTGTTAAAATATATCTGGATGAATCAATGGTTGAAGAGGGTTGTTGAAACTGAACTGAACTTAAGATGAATACTAGGGAAGAAATCCCTGTGTAACTGATCCTGCTGTGCCAAAGATGTCAGTCCCTATGTACAATTTGATTTTACTTTATTTATTTTTATATCCCAGTTTGTATTTATTTATATTATTTACTTAATTATTTCAATTTATAATGGATTTGCTTTATTTCAATATTAACTATACTTTGCTTTGTCATGTAATCATCTGCCATTTGAATGAAAACGTCCTATGTCAGGATATGTCTTGTCTTGTTTTGTTAAGAGGAAAATAAACAGTTCAAAAAAAATATATATATATATGCATATTGACAGTGAAAGATATATATATATCTGTAGACTATCTGTCAAATATACAGTACACTATGCAGCGCCAATTTACAGCTCAACATTTAATCATAGAATATAATTCACATCAAGTGTGCAAGAAATAGCATTTTCAATTAAATATAAATGTTCAAGGTGCAGTGTGAAGACACTATCGGATTAGTGAATTGTGGTTGAATCAGAGTTCACACAGTAGCGATCACAGTTTCTTGATTTCCTTGTTACTTTTTCAATCAGAACTTATGTAATATATAATATAGTATAATATAATCTGTGCATAATATAATATAATCTGTGCATATGTTTCTTGGCTTAAATTATGTCAATTTATTGCTGATCATATTGTTAATTTCCCAAACAGCAAAGCTCTCAGCCCTTTTTTGGCTCGTGGCATGCGCCGATGTTTGCATCTGCACATACAGATGTTGTGCAGGGTCACAACAATGGAGAACATCTTGCCATGTCTCCTAAATCCTTGCTGCAGCCTCTGGATCAAGTTCTTCTCTCCGCTGATGAGAAGCTCAAGAAGCAGAGCCTTGAGGAAGTCGCCTTGAGGGAAGAAATTGCCAAGATGGCACTGAAGCAAGTCAGCACCTCTAAAGCCCTCGAAGAGCTAATGGGCCTTCAGACCCAGGCCAAGATGGAGAAGGAGGAGATGGTGTCAAAGTTAAATCAGATGGAGGAGGACTTTAATAAAGAGAAGACAACTTGGTCGGGTCTGAGCAGCCAACGGCTGGAAGAAATTAGTAGCTTAGGGACGGAGCTGTCGGTTGCTCAGTCACACATTGACCACCTGAAGGAAGAAAATGCCAGGCTGACGATCAAGGATGACAGCACCTCTGAAGCCTTCGAGGAGATAATGTTAATTCAAACCCTGGCCAAGATGGAGAAGGAGGCCAATATAAATCAGATGGAGGAGGACTTTAACAAAGAGAAGACAAGCTTGAGGACGGAGCTGTCGGATGCTCGGTCACACATCGACCACCTGAAGGAAGAAAATGCCAAGCTGACGATGAAGGATGACAGCACCTCTGAAAACCTCGAGGAGCTAATGGGCCTTCAGACCCAGGCCAAGATGGAGAAGGAGGAGATGGATGCCAAGTTAAACGAGATGGAGGAGGACTTTAATAAAGAGAAGATATCTTAGTCGGATCTGAGTGAAGAAATTAGTAGCTTAGGGACGGAGCTGTTGGTTGCTCAGTCACATATCGACCACCTGAACGAAGAAAATGCTAAGCTGATGATAAAGGATGACAGCACTTCTGAAGCCTTCAAAGAGCTAATGGGTCTTCAGACTCTGGCCAATATGGAGATGGAGGCCAAGGTAAATCAGATGGAGGAGGACTTTAACAAAGAGAAGAAGAGCTTGAGGACGGAGCTGTCGGATGCTCAGTCACACATCGACCACCTGAACGAAGAAAATGCTAAGCTGACGATAAAGGATGACATCACTTCTGAAGCCTTCAAGGAGCTAAAGGGCCTTCAAACCCAGGCCAAGATGGAGAAGGGGGAGATGGTGGGGAAATTAAATGAGGTGGAGGAGGACTTGACAAAAGAAAAGATAAGCTTAAGAACGGAGCTGTCGGTTGTTCAGTCACACATCGACCACCTGAACGAAGAAAATGCTAAGCTGACGATGAAGAATGACAGCACATCTGAAAACCTTGAGGAGCTAAAGGGCCTTCAAACCCTGTTCAAGACAGAGATGGAGGCCAAGATAAATCAGATGGAGGAGGACTTTGATAAAGAGAAGACAACATGGTCGGATCTGAACTGCCAACGGCTTGAAGAAATTAGTAGCTTAGGGACGGAGCTGTTGGTTGCTCAGTCACACATTGACCACCTGATCGAAGAAAATGCAAAGCTGACGATGAAGGATGACAGCACTTCTGAAGCCTTCAAAGAGCTAATGGGCCTTCAAACCCAGGCCAAGATGGAGAAGGAGGAGATGGAGGCCAAGATAAATGAGGTGGAGGAGGACTTTAAAAAGGAGAAGACATGCTTGAGGACGGAGCTGTCGGTTGTTCAGTCACACATCGACTACCTTAAGGAAGAAAATGCCAAGCTGACGATCAAGGATGACAGCACCTCTGAAGCCTTTGAGGAGCTAATGGGCCTTCAGACCCTGGCCAAGATGGAGAAGGAGGAGATGGAGGCTAAGATAAATCAGATGGAGGAGGACTTTAATAAAGAGAAGACAAGCTTGAGAACGGAGCTGTCGGTTGTTCAGTCACACATCGACCACCTTAAGGAAGAAAATGCCAAGCTGACGATCAAGGATGACAGCACCTCTGAAGCCTTTGAGGAGCTAATGGGCCTTCAGACCCAGACCAAGAAGGAGAATGAGGAGATGGAGGCCAAGATAAATCAGATGAAGGAGGACTTTAATAAAGAGAAAACAACTTGGTCGGATCTGAACTGCCAACGGCTTGAAGAAATTAGTAGCTTAGGGACGGAGCTGTTGGATGCTCAGTCACACATCGACCACCTGAAGGAAGAAATTGCCAAGCTGACGATGAAGGATGACAGCACCTCTGAAGCCATTGAGGAATTGTTTGACCTTCAGACCCAAGTCAATGAGGAGAATGAGGAGATGGAGGCCAAGATATATGAGATGGAGGAGGAATTTGAAAAAGATAAGACAAGCTTAAAGATGGAGCTGTTGGATGCTCATTCAAACATTGACCATCTGAAGGAGGAGCTCTTGGATAGCAGAAGAGAAGCAGAGAGAGAAATCACATCTCTTCAAGAAAGTTTCAGCATTCAGATACAGGAGAGTTCTGCAAGGATTTCTGCCACTGTGGATCACTGGAGAGAGGTAATCCGAGGCACAGAGGAGGAAGCTGCCACAACATTAAGGGAATCGAAGGAAGCGTCGCATGGGAGATTTAAAGAGTTGGAAGAGAATATTGAATCAAAAGGAGATCTCATCTCCAGCTTGATTGATAAAATGAGAGCATCCGCAGACAGTCACGAGAGCCAGAAGAGCGTTGAGAGTAAACACGAGGCTCTGGAAGAAACCTACGAGACGGAGCTGACGGAGAAGGAGAACAGCGATCAAAGAAGAGTGGCAGAGATGGTGAGCAGGAACAAACTGGAGAAGTTGTTGCTCCAAAAAGAAGCAGAGGGCATATGTAGGACCAGCGCACTGGAGGAGGAGATCCAGCGGCTAATCAGAGAGAAAAGGCAGCTGCAGTTATGACTGCTCTACTTTCAATTCACATTTTAGGATATTATATTAGTTTGAACATGAGTAGGTGTAAACAGCTACAGACTTTATGCTAAGTTAAGCTAATGTTGCAGTTTTAGCTCCGTCAAAAACAGGCATAAGTATTGAAGTCTTGGGGAAAATGCAAATAAGAGTATCAAACAAATTCCCTCTTTAAAAAGAGCTAGCTAGGCTAGCGGTTTTATCCAACTTACCCCCCTTTGAAAACCAGGGCTTTTTTATCTCAAGACATTATAAGCATTACAGAAACAATTTCTTTGGAAACAGCAGCGATGACTTGGGTGTGAGAAGTTTTGATTTGGGATTTTTAAATGTACTGATACTGTATAGGTTTTTGAGGTTGTGGCTGGTTCCACCTACTTCCAGAATGTATGCTAAACTTAGATAGTCTTGCAGTTCTAGCTGTTGTGTTAAACACAGACATGAGTGTAAAATAAATATTTTCATCTATCTCTTGGAGTAGAAGAAAATATGTGATGTTCTTATCTGATGCTATTATAAGCAGGAGGACACAATTGTTTTCCTGTATTCAAATATGTTTTCCCAACACCTCGGTTAGGGTTTAAACACCCTGATATCTTCCTTAAGATGACATCTGTCTTTCAACTTTACAGTTTTTAAAAGCACAGCCGATAGTACTCTGTGAGTTTGATAACAAACGAAAATGTTGGACCACACTTTCACTGGCTAGCTGTATTCAGATTGCTATTCAATTCATTTAAATCAGATGCTTCCCAAAAAGCCAAAAAAGAAATGGTGGAAGAGACGACTTCATCTCAGGAGGCGGCTACATCGAGCCACAGCTAGTACCTCCAGAGACGGGCTCATATAACACTGTTAATGCAGCCATATTACACTATTATTACACCCATATCACACACATATTACACCCACATTACACTTTTATTGCACCCATATTACATTGTATTGCACCCATATTACTATGTTATCGCACCCATATTACACTGTTATTATATTCATATTACACATTATTACACCCACATTACACTGTTTTGCACCGATATTACTATTTTATCGCACCCATATAACTATGTAATTGCACCCATATTACACTGTTATTGCACCCGATTACCCATTAATACACCCTTATTACACCATATTACACCATTATTGCACCAGCATTATACTACCCATATTACACAATTATTTCACCCATATTACACAATCATTACACCCATATTACACCTATATAATACTGTTAATACACCGACATTACACATTAGTGCATACTACCCATATTACACTGTTATCGCACCCATATTACACTATTATTACACCCATATTACACTGTTATTGCGCCCGATTACCCATTAATACACCCTTATTACACTATATTACACCATTATTGCACCAGCATTACACCCATATTACACCCTTAATACACCCATATTACACCATTATTACACCTATTACACCCATAGTACACCCATATTACACAATTATTACACCCATATTACACAATTATTACACCCATATTACACGATATTACACCATTATTGCACCAGCATTACACCCATATTACACCCTTAATACACCCTTAATACACCCATATTACACCCATAGTACACCCATATTACACCCATATTACACAATTATTACACCAATATTACACCATTATTACACTTATTACACCCATATTACACAATTATTACACCCGTATTACACCATTATTGCACCTATATAATACTGTTAATACGTATTAATGTAAGTCACTTTGGATAAAAGCGTCTAACAAATTACATGTAAGGTAATACACCGACATTACACATCAATGCATACCTATTGCACCCGTTTTAAACCATTATTACAGCCATATAATACCCATGTTACACTGTTATTTCACCTATATTACACTGTTATAAGACCCATATTACACTGTTATTGCACCCATATTATCCATCAATACACCCATATTACACAATTATTGCACCAGCATTACATCCATATTGCACTCTTAATACAACCATATCATACCCTTATTATTATTACACCCATATTACACAATCATTACACCCATATTACACCATTATTACACCTATATAATACTGTTAATACACCAACATTACACATGAATGCATAATACCCATATCACACTGTTATTACATCCATATTATGCATTAGTACACCCATATCACACTGTTATTACATCCTGTTACAGCCGCTGCTACCTTGTGCCTTTAACGTTGTGTGTATGCAAATGAGCTGTGCCTTCCTATGCTGTC
The DNA here is from genome assembly GCF_902827115.2 of Pseudochaenichthys georgianus. Taxonomy (NCBI): domain Eukaryota; kingdom Metazoa; phylum Chordata; class Actinopteri; order Perciformes; family Channichthyidae; genus Pseudochaenichthys; species Pseudochaenichthys georgianus. The sequence goes on from NC_047516.1 coordinate 20,755,591, forward strand.
AGTGGCCGCCCCGACCTCGCAACATTCGCGGGGATTGGACAGACGTCACTCAAGCCCTGCCCGCTTCTGCCACCTCACCCGGGGGAGGAGGATAAAGGCTGGGCACGAACATCTGTCTGGAGGCCCTGTATTTTGTGACAGATGCCTCAACCCTCTACTTGTGACAAAGCCTTCATCCTGTGATTCTGTTAGACTGCGTAACAGTGTATTTTCTGTGCCTCGTTAGACTGCTTAGCAGTATAGTCTGTAGGGTTCTGTGCGATCTCACTGGTTAGCAGTGTGTCTTGGTATTCTGTGTTTAGAGTAGGGTTGGTGTGTGTGTGTTGCGTAGATCCAGGTTGCTTAGCTCCTGTAGACCCGCATTTAGATTAGTGACATTGTGAAACAGCTTAGACCCAGGTTAGCTTAGCGCCTGTAGATCAGCATTTGTGTATATTGCTTAGACCCCGGTGATTAGCACCGGTTGATCAGCAACAGCTGTGTTTCCACACAGTCTCCTTTTGTTTAGTGTTTTGTTCCACTTTAGAAGTGAGGTGCGTTCTTTCTTTTGTAGCCTACTACTGTGCAACTCTCTTTTGGAGTCCTGTGTTGTTTGGTCCGTTGTTGGTCCAGGCTGTTCGTTTTTTGTTTGTTTTGTTTGTTTATTGTATTTAAAGGACAGTGCACATTAATTCACATTGCTGTAAATGAGCCAGTATTAGCCAGCAGGCTAATTTTCAACTGTTGTCCTTGGCAAGATGTTAACTGACCACAACAAGACTAGACAATAAAAACATAATTAAATAGAGTACAGCAGACAACATCAGTACACCAATAAATAAATAGCAGTACAACAATAAATAAATAGCAGTACAACAATAAATAGGAACAGTAGTACAACAATAGAGAGGAACAAACAAACATGCAAACAGATGAAATATCATCATACCTTGATTCAGTTAAAAGTGTTCACATTTTTGATTGTTTAAAAGCCAATTCTTATGATTGTGGTTAAATGTATGATAAGAGGTGTTATTCCTGATCTGTATCGGTAGTGTGTTCCAGAGTGGTGATGCCCTCACAGAGAAACAGTGTTTGCCAAAGGAACTGGACCTAAGAGGGACTACACAGTCCCCCCTTAGGGCAGACCTTGTGGTTCTGCTGTTTGAATTTTTCTGTTGTATAAAAGTGCAGAGTGGTGGGGGTGCCTTGCCGTTTAGAATTTAAAAAATGAGACATGCATCAGTGTGTTTTAATATATTTTCCCAGCTGAGCAGGTTATGTTTGTCCAGGATTTTACAATGGTGGTATAGCTTTGGTTTTTTGTCAAAAACTTTGAGAGCTTGCTTGTAAAGTGACAGGATAGGCCTTAATGTTGTGCTATTCACCTGGGTCCAGCTGGTCATACAGTATGTTAGGTGGGGAAGGATCATGGCAGTCATATAGAGTTTTGCAACAGGTGTTGTCAAACAGTTCCTTATATATCTAACATTTGCTAGATTGTATTTAGTTATTTGCATTACCTTTCTCACTTGTTTATTGAAGGATAGAGTAGTGTCAAGGATAATGCCTAGATATTTGAAATGTGTAACTGTTTGAATGACCTCCCCAGACACATAGACCTTGGGTTCACAGTGTGATACAGTGTTGGTCTTGCTAAAAAACATACAGACTGTCTTCTTAACATTCAGACATAGCTGTGAGTCAGTAAGCCATTGATTTACATGAACCATTGCATCATTTAATTTGGCCGCAGCTTGGGCCTTGGTTTTTGCATGGACATAAATGACAGTGTCATCAGCGTACATTTTCACCTCACATCCAGTGCACACTGAGGGCAAGTCATTTATATAAAGGCTGAATAGTATTGGGCCCAGGATAGATCCCTGGGGTACACCCAGTTCATTCCTCAGGGGTGGTGATGTCTCGCCACTTACCCTTACACACTGAACTCTGTCTGACAGATAGGAGCTCATCCAGTCTATTGCACTGGGTGAGAAATTAAAATAGGACATTTTGTGAATGAGTACTTGATGATTGACTGTATCAAAAGCTTTCTTAAGATCTAAGAAGATTGCTCCAACAATGCCTCCTTTGTCCATTTTTAATTTAATATTTTCCACATGGAAACAATTTGCGGTCTCAGTGGAATGATTGGCTCGGAAACCGAATTGCATGGGGTGTAGTGTGAAAGGACTACTGTTAAGATGTCCAGTCAATTGCTCAGCTACACATTTCTCAGAGATCTTAGACATGACAGGTAAAACACTGATGGGCCTATAGTTGTTTGCATCAGTTGTGTCCCCGGATTTGTGGACTGGCACAACAATGGCTAACTTCCAGTCTTTTGGGAATGTTCCCTCCCTAAAAGAGGTGTTAATTATTTTGGTAATTGTCCCTGTGAGAGTAGTAGCATGTTTCTTTAGAAACAGAGAATCCAGTCCAAAAGTGTCTTTTGATTTGGAATTGTTTAAAGAAGAAATTATAGAATTAACTTTGGATTCAGAAGTCTCTGTCAGGGAGAAGACTGGCTGTGTATAATCAATAGGTGATGAATGTATTTGACCAATTTGGGGACTGTTTATAGTCAGCCTCACCCTTCGTGTGTTTATCATTGTTTTGTTCAGTTACCGTCATAAATAAACCCACCGGTAACCAATACCAATTACAAACTGGTCGTGTCGTTCCCCTTTCTTACCCCTAGCAAAGATGGAACGTAACACATCCATATCTATTATTACACCCACATTACACTGTTATTGCACCCATATTACACTGTTATTTCACCCATATTACACTGTTATTGCGCCCATATTACACTGTTATTTCACCCATATTACACTGTTATTGCACCCGATTATTACCCATTAATACACCTTTATTACACCATTATTGCACCTGCATTACACCCATATTACACCCTTAATACACCCATATTACACAATTATTACACCATTATTACACCTATATAATACTGTTAATACACCGACATTACACATTAATCCATACCTATTGCATACATTTTAAACCGTTATTACAACAATATAATACCCATATTATACTGTTATTACATCCATATTGCATTTTATCGCACCAATATCACACTGTTTGTACATCCATATTACACATTAGCACACCCAATTTACACTATTATTACACACACATTAAAATTGTATTGCACCCATATAACACTGTTGTTGCACCTATATTACACTGTTATTTCACCCATATTACACTTTGATTGCACCCATATTACACTGTTATTGCACCCATTATTATTTCACCCATACACTGTTATTGCACCCATTATTATTGCACCCATATTACAATGTTATTGCACCCGATTACCCATTAATACACCCTTATTACACCATATGACACCATTATTGCACCAGCATTACACCCATATTACACAATAATTACACCCATGTTACACCTACAGATGTAGCGCTTCGTTTCAGACGCCTACCCGGGCGGGTCCGTGATCGGCACGGGGTGGGCCCCTGCTGAAAAGGAAAACCCCCCCGCAGGATTTGAAACGCCCCCTTGATAAATACATTTAATTATAATGAAACCAGCAGCAATGGATCATGGATCCACCAGGGGGAGCCGTGAAAAGCTGCCACACTGGAACTCATGTGAAATAAACAGCTGATCTACAGGGATCTGATATAGCGGATATTTGTTAAGATCCATATATGTCACGGATAGGATCATATTCTGTGCTTAAGTAAGAGACATGTAATCATTTACTAAACATCACCATGTTTTTATTTAACAAAATAATGTTTAATTCACGTTGGCGTAAGTACAAAACCATCGCTATGTTTTTAGATCAGGAAATGCATCCAGGGTCAAACAAACGATGTTCGATCGTGATCCTCGCGATCATTTAATGTATCATATGTTCGCGAGTTGAAATGAATGCACTCAATTTAATCCACGTGAGTTTACAACAACGACAATAATCGCTTTGTTTTTATATCACATCCGACGCAGCGGCTCTCCACCGATCATCCTAATCCCACGGGCAAACAATAATATGTACAGTGTTCATAGTTTACTGTATTATTAGTGTCTAATATTACTGCTATAATAATCACACATTGAGTTGTTGAAATCAGACCGTCGTTTTTTTTAAACGCTCTGAATGAAACGGCAGCTCTCAGGTGATCAGCTGTGTGTTTACACAATAACATATGCATAGTAATTTAATACCTTCCAACACACATTGTAAGAACAGTTCTGTTTCATATGAGTGTTGAGAGCCGTATCCACAAATCTACTAATTTTGCCCTCAGTGCACCAGATTGATGCATTTAACTTCAATTTAAATAAAAACATCTTCTGTTGTAACAACAATAACATTATAAATAGTAACATAGCATGGTATTGCACATTTACTGTAGCTTTGAGTGTTACTGGCCTGAGATTTTTGTATTACATGAATGAAGGTGCTTTTTAATATAGACTTTTCAGTGTCCCACATTTTGCACAGAACTGTCCCACATTAGGAAAACAGATTGTCTGAGACAACTTGGCACTAAGAGTACTAATATGTCTACCATTTCTTGTATGAGTTTAATATCTGCATGTTCTCTTTTGGTTTGATTAGGACACATCCTGGGGATTTCAGAATGTTACTGGATTTTGATTTATTGTATCGGCTTCATGTCGCAATAAGTCTGAAATGCAAAAATTGTCCACATTAGGGCAATTCACCCTGCTGCTTGTTGCACCTGGTTAGAAGCTAAACTGCATTTCGTTGTCTCAGTACCTGTAATCTGTGCAATAACAATAAAGTTGAATCTAATCTTGAGCAGGAACTAATGTAGGCTATTTACTTAGTAGGCCTACATATCTACTGTAGGATATAGGAGCGGAAGGAGGAACCTATTGCGGTGAGCACGTTGCAACTTCCGGTTGTTGTTGTCATCTCCGGGTATCCCGTGTGCCTGTTCTGTTGCTGATAGCTTATTAACTTAAACTTAATCGATCGTTTTAAAACTCTTGATCACGGCAACTGCCTGACGTTGTAATCACACGTTACTACAGCTTAAGCACTCACAACTCTCATTCTCTTAGCGACTGTAACTCAGTTGCCTACACAGTTGCCTACACTCTTTTCGGGTTTGCTAACGGTAGCTACTTTAGCTTGATAGCTAGCCATGGCTCTTTCCCCACCTTCTGGTGCTATTTCCTGCTCTTCCTGTCTCATGTTTGGTTACTTCCCGGCCTCCCTTACTGGTAAGGATACATGTGTTAAATGTAGTATAGTTGTTAGGTTGGAGGCGGGAATCATAGCCATAGAAGCCCGGCTCCGCATCTTAGAAAGTAACTCAGCTAAAGTAAAGCCCATGTTAGCATGTGCGGACCGGCAAAAGGAAGCTCCTCTTAGCCGTCCCCCGGCAACTCCCGAGCAGCAGGGAGGCTGGGTGACTGTTCAGAAGGGGCATAACGCGAAACCCGCAGGTCCCCACCAACCCGTTCACGTATCTAACAGATATTCCCCACTCAGCGAGACACCCGCTGAGAAGCCAACTCTGGTTATTGGTAGCTCTATTATGAGACACGTGAATTTAGAGACCGAAGCCTCCACAGTCACATGCATTCCGGGGGCCAGAGCGGGCGACGTTGAGGCGCATCTTAAACTGCTGGCTAAAGCTAAACGTAAATACAGTAGGATTGTTATTCACGTCGGTGGTAATGATGTTCGTTTACGCCAATCAGAATGCACCAAACTTAATGTGGAGTCGGTGTGTAGTTATGCTAAAACAATGTCGGACACCGTAATCTTCTCTGGTCCCCTCCCCAATCTGATCAATGATGACATGTATAGCCGCATGTCATCATTTCAGCGCTGGTTGTCTTGGTGGTGCCCAGCAAACAATGTGGGCTTCGTAAATAATTGGACAGCCTTCTGGGGAGAACCTGGTCTGATTAAGAGAGACGGCATTCACCCTACTTTGAAAGGTGCAGATCTCATTTCGGCAAACATTTCAGGGCTTTGTGGACGTAATCCATGACAAACTGGAGTTGAGACCAGGAGGCAGAGTCGCAGTCTTACACGCTTCTCTGCGCTCTCTCCTAGGCAGTCACCCATAGGAATCCCGAACCCAATAAAATACCCAATATTAGCGGTGTGTGTGTCTGCCCAAGGACAATTTAAGGTAAAACCTAATAGAGGTGTCATACATAATAACCTAATAAAAGTAAATGTAACAACTACTACAGTGCAACAAAACAGGAAGATTAAATGTGGTCTCTTAAACATAAGATCTCTAGCATCTAAAGCAATATTGGTAAATGATTTAATATCAGATTATAATATTGATATATGCTGTCTCACTGAAACTTGGTTGAGACATGAAGAATATGTCAGCATAAATGAGGCCACTCCACCCAGCCATGTCAACACTCATATTGCTCGAGGCACGGGCCGAGGAGGTGGAGTTGCAGCAATCTTTGACTCAAGTTTACTTATCAATACTAAACCAAAATGTAATTATACCTCTTTTGAAAGCCTCGTTTTTAGTCTTACGCATCCGACCTGGAAAACTTTGCAGCCAATCTTATTTGTTACAGTGTATCGTGCACCAGGTCCTTATTCAGAATTCTTATCAGAATTCTCTGAGTTTTTATCAACTTTGGTTCTTAAAACAGACAAAGTAATTATCGTAGGTGACTTTAATATTCATGTTGACGATGATAAAATAGCCTTACTGTTGCATTTAACTCTATATTAGATTCTGTTGGTTTCTGTCAGAGTGTAAATAAACCAACCCACTGTTATAATCACACTCTCGACCTTGTTCTGACTTATGGTATTGAAATTGAGCAACTATTAGTCGAACCGCATAATCCTGCTTTATCCGACCATTTCTTAGTAACTTTTGAAGTACTGTTACTAGACTACAAAGCATTAGTCAAAAGCTCTTGCAGCAGAAACCTATCTGTTAGTGCTATAGCCACATTTAAGGAAGAGATTCAACCAATACTTAACTCGATAGCATGTCTGCATGTAGGGGAGGAAACTTATACAAAATGTACACCACCCCAAATTGATCATGTTGTTGATAGTGCTATAGATGCGCTGCGAATAAAATTAGATTCTGTTGCTCCTTTGAAAAAGAAGAAAATAAAACAACATAGATTAGCTCCATGGCATAATGCCGAAACCCGCAAAATAAAGCAAAAGTCTAGACAACTTGAAAGGATATGGCGTTCCACTAAACTTGAAGAATCTCGTTTAATTTGGCATATTACTCTCAATGAATATAAGAAAGCACTGCGTAAAGCGAGAGCAGCCTACTACTCTTCATTAATAGATGAGAATAAGAATAATGCAAGATTTCTTTTCAGCACTGTAGCCAGGCTGACAGAGAGCCACAGCTCGATTGAGCCTTCTATTCCCTTAGCACTCAGTAGTAATGATTTTATGTGCTTTTTTAACGATAAAATTGTTACTCTTAGAAACAAAATTAATGACCTCTTGCCTTTGACCAGTATAGTGTTATCAACAGCTCCCGGAATCGTAAGTTCTAATATTACACTAGATAGTAAACTAGAATGCTTTTCAGCCATTAACCTTGAACAATTACATTCAATGATTCTCTCTTCTAAACCATCAACGTGTATGTTAGACCCAATTCCAACTAAGCTGTTGAAGGAAGTTTTTCCATTAATTAGCACTTCTTTATTAAATATTATGAATATGTCTTTATTATCAGGCTATGTTCCACAATCATTCAAAGTAGCAGTGATAAAACCGCTTCTTAAAAAGCACAACCTCGATCCAGAGGTTTTAGCCAACTATAGACCTATTTCTAATCTTCCGTTCCTCTCAAAAATTCTTGAGAAAGCGGTCGCAAAACAGTTGTGTGATTACTTAAAAAACAATGATTTATTTGAAGATTTTCAGTCTGGCTTTAGAACACATCATAGCACAGAGACAGCTCTGGTTAAAGTCACAAATGATATTCTAATAGCCTCAGACAAGGGACTTGTCTCTATTCTTGTTTTGCTGGATCTTAGTGCTGCATTTGATACTATCGACCATGATATCCTATTGCAAAGACTAGAGCACTTAGTTGGCATACAGGGAACTGCTTTAGGCTGGTTTAGGTCCTATCTATCTGAACGCTCTCAGTTTGTACGTGTTAACGATGAATCTTCCACGCAAACCAAAGTTAGCTATGGAGTGCCACAGGGCTCAGTGCTCGGACCTATTTTGTTCACATTATATATGCTTCCGTTAGGCAATATTATAAGGAATCATTCTGTAAACTTTCATTGTTATGCGGATGATACTCAACTATATTTATCAATCAAGCCTGATGAAATTAATCATCTAAATAAAATTCAAGACTGCCTTAAGGACTTAAAAACGTGGATGACTTTAAACTTTTTGATGTTAAACACGACCAAAACTGAAGTTATTGTACTTGGCCCGAAGAATCTACGAAACAAATTATCTAAAGACATACTAACTATGGATGGCATTAATTTGGCCTCCAGTGAGACTGTAAGGAATCTTGGTGTTATATTTGATCAGGATTTATCCTTTAACGCCCACATAAAATCAATTTCAAGGACCGCCTACTTCCATCTACGTAACATTGCAAAAATCAGGCATATCTTGCCTCAAAACGATGCAGAGAAACTAGTCCATGCATTTGTTACTTCTAGGCTGGATTATTGTAACTCTTTATTATCAGGGAGTACCAAGAAGTCAATCAAGTCGCTTCAGCTGATTCAAAATGCTGCGGCTCGTGTACTAACCAGAGTTAGGAAAAGAGACCACATTACTCCTGTTCTGGCTGCCTTACACTGGCTCCCTATAGAACACAGGATAGAATTTAAAATTCTTCTTCTCGCCTACAAAGCCCTTAATGGGCAGGCGCCATCTTACCTTAAAGAACTCATTATACCCTACTGTCCTACTAGGGCATTGCGTTCCAAGAATGCAGGGTTGTTGGTTGTTCCTAGAATCTTTAAAAGTACAATGGGAGCCAGAGCCTTTTCTTATCAAGCTCCACATTTGTGGAATTAGCTTCCAGTTTGTGTTCGGGCGGCAGACACCCTATCCGTTTTTAAGAGTGCGCTTAAGACCTTCCTTTTTGATAAAGCTTATAGTTAGGGCTGATTAGATTCAGCCCCTAGTTTTGCTGATATAGGCTTAGTTTGTCGGGGGACATCTTACTTCTTCCTTCTCTCTGTCTATACCCGTGTACACTCATGTTCCGATTAACCCAGCTTCCCCAAATGTCTTTCTTTTTGGTGTCTATATACGCTGGGATCCGGAGTCATGGATGATCCTGCGGTCCTGTGTCCTGGATCGCGAGCGCTGGATCTTGAGTCGTGGCTGTGGTCCTGGATCATAGGTCCTGGATGGATATCCTCGTGGATTCATCTTCCTATTATATACACACATGCATTTCCAAACATTTGGACTACCTATGTTGCAAATGTATTATCTTTTCAATTTACACACGGCATCTATTGCACGTCTGTCCGTCCTGGGAGAGGGATCCCTCCTCTGTTGCTCTCCCTGAGGTTTCTCCCATTTTTCCCTTTAAACTGGGTTTTCTTTGGAAGTTTTTCCTTGTACGATGTGAGGGTCTAAGGACAGAGGGTGTCGTATTGTCATACTGATATTCTGTACACACTGTGAAGACCACTGAGACAAATGTAACATTTGTGATATTGGGCTATATAAATAAACATTGATTGATTGATTGATTGATTGATTGATTGATTGATTGATTGATTGATTGATTGATTGATTGATTGATTGATTGATTGAATGATTCTCTCTTCTAAACCATCAACGTGCATGTTAGACCCAATTCCAACTAAGCTGTTGAAGGAAGTTTTTCCATTAATTAGCACTTCTTTATTAAATATTATGAATATGTCTTTATTATCAGGCTATGTTCCACAATCATTCAAAGTAGCAGTGATAAAACCGCTTCTTAAAAAGCACAACCTCGATCCAGAGGTTTTAGCCAACTATAGACCTATTTCTAATCTTCCGTTCCTCTCAAAAATTCTTGAGAAAGCGGTCGCAAAACAGTTGTGTGATTACTTAAAAAACAATGATTTATTTGAAGATTTTCAGTCTGGCTTTAGAACACATCATAGCACAGAGACAGCTCTGGTTAAAGTCACAAATGATATTCTAATAGCCTCAGACAAGGGACTTGTCTCTATTCTTGTTTTGCTCGATCTCAGTGCTGCATTTGATACTATCGACCATGATATCCTATTGCAAAGACTAGAGCACTTAGTTGGCATACAGGGAACTGCTTTAGGCTGGTTTAGGTCCTATCTATCTGAACGCTCTCAGTTTGTACGTGTTAACGATGAATCTTCCACGCAAACCAAAGTTAGCTATGGAGTGCCACAGGGCTCAGTGCTCGGACCTATTTTGTTCACATTATATATGCTTCCGTTAGGCAATATTATAAGGAATCATTCTGTAAACTTTCATTGTTATGCGGATGATACTCAACTATATTTATCAATCAAGCCTGATGAAATTAATCATCTAAATAAAATTCAAGACTGCCTTAAGGACTTAAAAACGTGGATGACCTTAAACTTTTTGATGTTAAACACGACCAAAACTGAAGTTATTGTACTTGGCCCGAAGAATCTACGAAACAAATTATCTAAAGACATACTAACTATGGATGGCATTAATTTGGCCTCCATTGAGACTGTAAGGAATCTTGGTGTTATATTTGATCAGGATTTATCCTTTAACGCCCACATAAAATCAATTTCAAGGACCGCCTACTTCCATCTACGTAACATTGCAAAGATCAGGCATATCTTGCCTCAAAACGATGCAGAGAAACTAGTCCATGCATTTTTACTTCTAGGCTGGATTATTGTAACTCTTTATTATCAGGGAGTACCAAGAAGTCAATCAAGTCGCTTCAGCTGATTCAAAATGCTGCGGCTCGTGTACTAACCAGAGTAAGGCAAATGTCAGCCTTATGAACGGAGGTACCGTGGGACTTGCCCTTCCCATGTACGGGAGTCCGCTCAATGGAAATGCGATGTCAAGTTCCGATGTCAAGTTCCTGTCAGCGGCTAGACATATGTTACCAGTGTTTACCAGTGTTGCCAGGGGCAGA